>NC_090265.1:670324413-670624413 GCF_040414725.1 Anabrus simplex
CCAGGTATGATCTAAACCAGTCATTAACAATTCCTCTAACTGCAGCCTGATATAATTGGTGCAACAATATTTTATGATCAACAGTCATCAGGAGTTCCTATCTTTCTATGTATGGCTTGATTTACTCTTGTTTGTTCCTTTCTATTGCTTGTATAGACCCTTCTGGTTCATTTTATTCTTTTCTGTTTTTCCTGTGTTTGTAGTCTTTTACCACCTGTATTCCTCTTTAACTTTTATTCTCTTCCCTTTCCTGTATTTATCTTACTTTCTTCATATCCTTCTTTTCCCACATCTAGACTAATGTCCTCAATGAGTGTTGAAGTTGGGAAGCAAAAAAAAAAAAAAAAAAAAAAAAAAAGCTCCTCAGGGGCCGAGAAGAACTGCAGTTGATGAGGAGAGAGCCAAATCTATTTGAAGATGTGGAGATAGTCCTTTGCCTTTTGTGTTCTATTTCTCTCTCTTCCCACTGCGACTTGTTATTGTGTTTATCCTATTACGTGCCCCTTTCGATGTTCCTATCTTTCTATAGTATATGCTTGATTTGCATTTATTTCTTCCTTTGTATTATTCAAAACTTTATGTAAATATAGCATTGTATTTACATGATTTCAGGATGTTTGAAGATTACATGATTTAATTGAAGAGATAGAAACATCCAGTTCATCAGCTCCAATTGCAAGAACACTGTACATTTTTATACAAGTCTATAGCATAACTGAGTAATATTAATGATGTTAAATATCATTTTATTACAGATGTGAATGGATACAAGAATGGACAGCAGGAAACAGGGCAGAAGCCTTGTGATATCACTTATGGATACAATGATACAGCCTCATCATCACATTTTGAATCCCAAAGTGTATTAACTCCAGTTACTTATCAAAATAACAAGGCTACCAAATTGTATCCATGCCCTGACTGTGGAAATGTGTATCTACACCAAAAAAATATGTATCGGCATCGTAAAGTAGAATGTGAGAAAGAACCTCAATTCCATTGCCATCTGTGTCCTTATAAAGCAAAACATAAGAGTAACATGAGAAGACATTCTGAACGTAAACATCCAGGATTTCACGGTTCTTATCATCCTCTTATTTGAGGTAAGTGAATATCATTTTCTCATTAGTTCTATAATGCAGTAGTTTTTAATTATTCGGTAAATAAAAGTGAATCTCAACTACTAGGTGGTTTCAGAACTGAACATAGGCCTGGTTAACATTTTGCAGCTCATTGCATGTATAAATCTGAAAACTGAATATACCTTATATTATCTTATGTATCAGTCTTCTTTATTGTCAGATTTTCTCTTCAACTTTGTTTGTCTCCATTGTTAACTTCTCATTCCTTTTTTTTCAGGTCTTTTTTTCTTGGAGGAAGTGGAATATTTTGAAACTATCTAGTGATGAAGTACTCCTTGATGCTCAGTTCTCCTTGCAATACCTGCTTCATCTTGATTAGAATTCTATACAAATACAATGATTCTCTTAATCAAGTGGATGATATATAATTAGCTTTCTAAGTAATTGTTTTTATAATCTTTCTATTCATTGATAGATAGTATTTGTGAAAAATATTTGAAATATTAGACTGAAGGAAAATGGATGAATCTAATGCTATTTTCTGTCCTTACCTTTATTTTTTACACCAGTTCAGTTAGTAAAGATTTACATTGTATAGTAAATCTCCAGATATCTGGAGTGTTTAGGGATTGACATGATCTGAATAAATATAACTTAAAAGCTTTTCAGTCTGTCGAACACACAAGTTCAATATAAGTATTACCCTATAACATACCGGTAAACAAAACACATTTTTAAGTAATAAAAAAACATATTGTGCCTTGTTTAATAATGTGTTTTTGTATGTTATAGTGTAATATTTATACAGTATTGAACTTTTAAGTTACATCTGCTGGCCCTGCGATGTAGGGGTCGTGTGCCTGCCTCTTACCCGGAGGCCCTGGGTTCGATTTCCAGCCAGGTCGGGGATTTTTACCTGCATCTGAGGGCTGATTCAAGGTCCACTCAGCCTACGTGATTACAGTTGAGGAATTATCTGACGGTGAGATAGCGGCCCCGGTCTAGGAAGCCAAAAATAACGGCCAAGAGGATCCATCATGCTGACCACACGACACCTTGTAATCACTGTTAATAAACTTAACCATGATAGGTTAATATTGTGTTTGGTCCGTATTGACTAGTCTGAATGTATAATGTAACTATTTAAAATAGTTTATTTGAATCCGCCTTGATCAATACACTCATTAAATGAAAGAAAAACTATTTATTAAACCAAACATGTTTAGGGAAATCTCAACCATTCCCTTCCTCAGCGGTCAGATCAAAGAATGAAACATTATCATACAATCTTTTGTTTTACAATTTAAATAAGTATTGTCCTAATACACCATATCAAAGAGTAAAAAGAAATATTATAAAAATGATCAATACATAAAATTTTGGTTGAACTGAATGAGAATATGATATAAATTTAGGATCTTCAAGTTTTTCTTCTTTTTGCTCCTTAAATGATCATATGCTAGTCTGTACAGTGGGTTATCTTTTGCACTTCTCTCATTTAAATTTGATTCAAAATTATTTTTTTGTATAAGGTAAATTTCTAAATTTTCCAAAACATTCATTAATTTTTCCTTTTTGGCCAAATGTAATAATTTCATGTCATTGGAAATGTCTGTAAATTTACGATTAATTTCAATCATATGTTCTCCCATTGCCGAATATCTTTTATGTTTAACTGCATTAACATGTTCTTTGTACCTTATAGCCAAACTTCTACCAGACTGTCCTATGTATCCTTGTTTACATGTTTGGCATGTTAATTTGTAAATTCCTGATTTATTAAATATACATTTATTCTCTATCTTTTCTGAATTGAAAATTATCTTATTAGTATTACCTATTATCCATTTTATATGTGACATTGATGTTCTTTTTCCTGAAAATTTTAGCCAGTTGATAAGAATGCTTATTTTGAAAAGTTAGAACTTCAGATTTCTTTTTCTCTTTTCACTCTTTCATTGTTGTTTTTGGTTCATTTTTCACGTTATTTATCATTCTATTAATAAATCTTTTGGAATATCCATTGCTATGAGCGATTTGATGAATTATATTTATCTCTCTTTTATGATTCTTCTTAGACATGTCTTAGACATCTATTATGATTCTTCTTAGACATGTCTCAAAACTATCTTGCATTCACTACTTTCCACTTCCAGATCATTCTGGGCACCAATCTGTTGTTATCCAACTTTCAGGACCTTTGAAAGAGCTCAGCCAACTTCCTTATCATGAACCTCAGTTCACCAGGACTATTGCCGCTGGCCGTGTCCACATTGTTGCCTCGCCGCCAGCATTGTAGCCTTCTGCTGGCCCCTACACCCTCGGCTCTCATTGTCGAAATATCTTAAAATGTACTAAGTATCTCATTTCAGGGTTCGCAAAATTCCCTGATTTAAACATGAGTTTTAATCTTACCCAACATCCCAAATTTTACATTTGTATTTCTGGGTGACTGTGCAATTTAAGCACCACTTTTGGATGCATCGATCTGATCCTGAGAGAGACTTTTTGAATGAAATAAACATAACTTTGACTCGAAATAGATTTTCATTGTATTAGGTCGTGTTCACTACATCCAAAACGAAGTTAAGTGCAGAACAAAAATGACCAGCTAGACACCACTGGGATGATGTAGTGAACATGACCTAATATATTGAAAGTATTTCAAGTACAGTGGGGTTGTGAAAATTCAATATTATTTAATTGATTTGGCCCACAACGGGTGACTTGTGCGCACTCTACAGTAGTGATGGCAGTAGTGCCAAACCTGTAATTTAGATCCTTCCCAACAGAACAAACATAACCTGGGCCGCTATAGCTCAACTAGTAAGAGCATCTGACACAAAATCGGGAAGTTGTGGGTTCGGATCCCACTGGTGTCCAGTTGGCATTTTTGTTCCATTCTTTGGTATGTACTATATGTGTGAATACGACAATACGTTGATAGTCAATTTTGAGTACAATGTGGGTGTGAAAATTCAATATTCATAACTCTGACTATTCATAATTTATTGTCATGTTCTGAGTCTCGAAGAGATGAAAGTTATCAAATTTTGTTTCCATAATTGTATTCCAGGGGTAACTCTCAGTTACTATCTGGGTTTGAAAATTGATTGAACTGTAGCTGTTAGAATTTAACTCGTCTCCAGTGCTGGTAGTAAACAAGAATAGAGTGGCATTTCTGGGGATAATTAGTTCCAATAAACTTAGGGTAACTGCTAATATTTCACACTGTGTCAAATTTCATATGTTTATGTTCTTTAAAATAATATTAAAAGTGGAACTTTACGATACTGTAGTTGCTTACAGCACTGAACTTTTATCGGCATGGAAACTTACCATCAGAAGCTTTTTATTTTTAATGCATGTAAAATAGTGGCTACACTGTGTTATGTCAATGGCCTAGAATAAATACCTCGTATCTCACAAAGTTCTTCCTATCCATTATTTCCCTTAAGACTAGTTACGCCTCCCAGCCACACATGAATATGCAGGCCATCAGAACAATTGTCGTTGTGTTCTTTTTTCCTCGGCCGATGTATGAAAGAAAATTAACTTTACCATACCGTACTATAGGAAAGTATGTCTGCATGAGGTATATACTAACTCCTAGAGTATAATTTTTATATGGTTCATTTTCCTTTACTCGTAAGCATAGGAAAATAAACCCAACGAACATTGTTCTGATGGACTGCATATCCAAATGCGGCTGGAAAGCGTGACCAGTCTTAAGGGAAATAATGGATAGGAAGAACTTTGTGAGATATGGGGTATTCATTCTAGGCCATCGATGTGGGAAAGTCAGTACATCTGTCTACTGATTCTTGAATGATATTCTTTCATGAATGGTGTCAGTTGTTAGAATGGTGGTCCCTGAACTTGGCATTATGTGTTCAGCTTAATATTATTTAGATAAATACAAAAAAATTCAAGGTATAAAATATTGTACCTTATGTGGGTAAAACTGTTTCACTTATTCATTTTGAAATGCTCAACTCATTACAGACTATAAATCTCATGTAAGGTCTGGATTCTGCAGTCAGAAAACACGTATAGTGCAAACAGGCCATGTAACACTAGAAAACAGATGGTTCAACTTCAGTAACAATTTACATAATGTCAGCCTATGATTGAACACAATAATTAAGTTAACAGTGTACAGATATGTTTGAACTGCAGCAGGGGACAATAAGAATATTGCAACAAAAAGACCTCCAGCTCAAAAACTGTTTTAACGACCACCACCTCATACTTTTAATTTTCATCATGTTTTTTAAGGAAAATATTTTTTTAACAAGCTCTTCATATTGTGTGTCTAATGTTTTTATTTTATTTTATATATTTTACTGAGGATGACCCCATTTTGGGTCAAAACATGTCTATCTGAAATTTCATCTTAATTGGATGTAATATTAAGTATTGACTAGGAGGATAATTAACACAATTTTGTGCAATTTGTAAGATGCTCAACTCATATGCGAAACCTCATTTTTGGCCCTTGTTACATAACTATTATCTTTATCATATACTGTTGATCGTTATAGGACAGTTTAAGGTGCATATAGTTATTGTCTATTGATATACTGATTCTATCTTTTATGTTGTCATTTCAGACTTGCCAGCATCATTGTATGAGTTCCAAGGCTTGGGAGAAATTCCTCATGAGCCACTTCAAGAGAGCAAACAAAATTCAAGCGGTGTTTCTCGTACAGCGAAAGTTCGTGTAAAAAACTTTGGTATTAGTCAGCCATTGAGGATGATGGACATTGTTGCCAATACAGCAGCACGGCGGGCTGGTTTATCCTTCCTTGCAAGGAGAACCAACAGGACCTTAGAAACACATTTTCCAGAGGAACAATCTCCGACTTTTAAACGTACTCCTCCTTCTAAAGAATGTGGAAGCTATGCTTGCCCTCGGTGTAGAAAAATATATAAATATAGAACTAATATGTTGAGGCATTTAAAAATTGAATGTGGGAAGCTTCCACAGTTTCAGTGCCCCTTTTGCCCATGCATGACTAAACACAAGAGCAGCATGCAAAGACACATTGAGACTCGGCATGGACATCCTAGTTAGTGCTAGAGAAATTTAACCTTTCTTCTCTCCTGTCTTTAGGTCAGATTTCATTATCTGGTAGGGACCTTAAAGAACCTTACACCTGGAATGACACCAAGCATTGTTGCCTGCCTCCTAGTGAAAGGACTATAACATAATTATTGAAACAATTGTGACTTTACTATCCAACAACATTACCTGTGTGTTATAAGTAATTGGAAAAAACAAACAAATTATAAGTTGTAGCACTTTAGCGTCGACGTGTACATTTGCTTTTTTCGTGGTAAACTGCTGAAATGCGATATACATTTTTCAGGTTGTTGTGGGCTACAGATGTTCGTAATTTCATTCATAGATGATAATCAAAGACATAATTTATATTCAAAGTTACTATTTTTGTGTCCCCCCATTGGGGTGACATATGGTTATTAGGTTGACTACGTATGCAACAGAGAAAGTGCACGTCACCCTTGTAGGGGTGATGGTCTTTTTATTTGTTGTGACCTCTTGATTTACGTGCCTTTCAATTAGTTTCCAGTAATTTACAGTTTTGTGACAAGAATTTAATTCATGTTATGTGATTCTGTCTTGAGTAAGCCATGTTTACGGATAGAGAGATAGAAGAACAACTTGAAAAGGGGTCGAATGTTGAATCAAGAGATGTTGACATTTAGGATTTGCAATGTGATGCCACCTTTTCCGAGTCGGAATTCGACAGTAGTTTGTGTAGTGAGGACACTAGCAAAGATTCCAGTGCTGCATCGGGCAATGATTCAACCAAATCACCAGCCAGTGACAATTACTCGGGAATATTCTTAGGTTTGCAGAAACATTTTTTATTCACATGTAGCCCCGGTTTACAGTTTCATCTGAGTGCTAAATCTCAACCAGTATGTAAGAATAAAGCAATAATAAACTCTAATCCACATTATTTTCCTTGCCATTAATAATTGAATTCTGATGGTTGCGTATGTCACCCCATACAGGGTGACAAATGTCAGAGAAATACCACTGTCTGTTGTGCAATGTACAGCGTGCTGAGAAAGGAATGGGCATTGCGCTGCACTCTATGAACACCTTACGCGAACAAGCAATGCAATACAACAGCGAATGGTAGCACTAGTTTCGTGCGACAGCCTAAAGTTGAGAGGCCTGGACACACTACCGTGTCACCCCATGAGTTCGACAGTAGTTTGTGTAGTGAGGACACTAGCAAAGATTCCAGTGCTGCATCGGGCAATGATTCAACCACATGGGGTGACATCGTCTTCAAAGTGGCAGAGAAGGATAGGAACATGACTGATGATTGTTGTTTAAAGGGGCCTAACATTGAAGTTATCAGCTTGTAGGAACGTGAATAGGAACACATAATAGGATAGACACAATGACAGGTCAACATCAGAAAAGAGAGTAATTGAAAGGAAGACAAGGACAAACATGAAAGCATAAAATGATGAAGAAATCTCCACAGTTTCGTACACTGATATTTTCAAATAGATTGGCCTCTCTTAATCAATCCCTGTTCCTCAACATCCATTCCTTCTCAGCCTCTGACAAGAAGAAAGAAAAAGATTACGATGAGGAAATGGAAAGATGTCTCCTCCCTTTTCCTGAGTTTATCTGGCATTTTTCTTATTGCACACCTCCAACATCGAGACTAAAAGTCTGTTAAGATGGCTCTTCAACAAGTGTTGATACGTGCCCTCCTCATGATACTGAGCAAAGCTCATTGGGCACTGAGAAGAAATGGGTGAAGAAGAATTAGGATTGTTGAGGAGAAAGACTACCTAATTGAAAACAGTGGTGTATGAAGATATAGAAATTGTCCTTGTCCTTCATTTTTCATTCCAATGTCTCCTTTTCTATTGCTCCCTCTTGAGAAGCTGAAATGCCCTTGCTTTTATCCTAGTATGTGTTTCTATACATGTTCCTATCTTTCTCTCACACTAATTAACTGGTATGCCAAGAGGATTTGTCATGCCGACCACACAACACCTCGTGATCTGCAGGCCTTTGGTCTGAGCAGCGGTCACTTGGTACGCCGTGGCCCATCGGTGTTGTTGCACCGTGGAGTTTGTTCGGTTTGGTTTGTGATTTTACAGATGTTGTTAAGTTGATGAAAGGGAGTGCATTTTGAAATTTGAGAGTGTACTCTACAACCTGCACAAACAGGATAGCACGCTCTGTATTGGATTGCTATTTCCAATTAATTAGTGAATGGTTTAAAGCCATGGTAGTTCTTTGTCACTATTTCACCAAGTTGACACATGTGAAGTTTATAAGATTTAAAGTCACATCTGCTTGGTCTGGTTTCTGTGTAAACCTATAGGCCTCATGTCTTGTAATTAAAAATTTAAAATCATGGAAACATACAAACTAGTTTGTTGTTGAGAGATACTAAGGAAGAACTGAAGTTGTGCTTGATAGTTAAGAGTTCCTCAAAATATACATCAATATATAAATATAGATCTTAGAACTATATTTCAGTATAATATCCCCTGCCTGGAAGTCCTGTAAGAAGATTTGGACTCACTAAGGGAAACCATTGTCATTATTATTTATTTTTTTTAATTTTCTACTGTACTTGGGAGTTCTGGTTCAATTCCCATTACTGTCAGAAATTTGATATTCAACAACAACAGTAATGGTGGAAAAGTATACAGATCCATGGTAGATTTCCATCCTCTTTGAACAAACCAGATATTGACTTCGGTACACTGTGTAACTGATTGCATGTGGGTACATTTTTTGTTGAAGAAGAAGGTTTTATGGTGGCCGTATTAGACCAAGTAGTAGCCACAAAGAACTACTGATAGTACATCTTTAAAGACCCAGGTCTGCCTAGTGACCTCTGTAGAATGTGTAACTGGGGTTTAGAACATACAGTTCACATCATAAGTGGCTGCTCTTCACTAGCCCCTGCTGAGTACACCCAGTGACATGATGATGTTGCCAAAGTCATTCATCAGCAGATATGTTTGGGCAAAGGTCTTAACACCGATCATAGATATCATCAGCAACTGCTTTATGATAGTCAGGAGTGAAAAGTGTACTGAAACAGGAGAATGCAGTCCCAGATCCTGATAACAGCCATAATAAGATCAGGAAAAAAGTTCCCAAGTACCTCTGGCAAATGAAATAAGAGAGATTTGTTATCAAGATAGAGTTGTTGTTGTTCCAAGAGTGGTGGGAGCACTAGAACAAATTCTCTGCCATCTGTGTGGAGCACTTCACCAGCTGAAGCTTAACAAGAATGCCTACAGTGAGCTGCAGAAGATCAGTAGTGGTTTCAGAAACTTTCAGCAGTATAAGAAAAGTGTTGAATAGGAATTTGAGGGATCCATAAATAACATTCACATCAGTAGGAACAACAAACAGAATCTTTTACTTTAAATATTATTTTAACTACCATTTATCTTAAGGGATACCTTAGCACCAGAATTATGTCCTGAAAACGGGTTCTTTAACTTAACATCATCTGGCTCCATCTTTGACCTTCTGTCCTCAGGGTGGTGGTGGTGGTGGTGGTGGTGGTAATTATTGTTTTAAGAGTTAAATACACCGGGCAACCATCCTCTGTTAACACTAATCAGAGGGAAAAAATAGAACGGGTTTGACACTTCAAAAAAAAAAAAATATATATATCGACCAAAGAAAGGCAAGGGTCACAAAGGGTGTGAAATGAAAGACTCCCTAGGCCTCAAATCAGTCCTCAGGTCACTAGGTTTGATATCTGGTTGGGTTGAGGGAGTTTTAATCTTAAAGTTGATTCCCTCAGTTGAGGGACTGGGTGTTTGTGCTATCCCCAACATTCCTACAACTCACTCACAAAACTATCCTCCACCACACTTACTTGCAGTTTCTCATACACGACAGATGCTACCCACCCTCGTCAGAGAATCTGACTTATAAAGGCTGCACCAGATTGGCTGATCTTCTTCATGAAGCTGTTCTTGATCTTGAGCTCTTTTAGGACAGAGGCATTCATTCTATACTCTGTCCAGGATACTCGGAGGACTCAGTGGTACAACCACATTTCCCTCACTTCGATTGTCCTCATGCCGGTTTTATTAATTGTCCATGTCTCAGCCGAGTATGTGGCGATGAGGAAAACCAAAGGATTTACCAGCCTGAGTTTCATGTTGGTTGTGATAGCTCTGTTCTTCCAAATTTTGGTTAGCTTCTCTGTCACATCGCATGCCATAGCTAGGCAGCTCTTGATCTTATCTGAGCCAGCCAACCCCATTGCTTGTTATCAGGGCACGGAGATGAACAGATCTATCCACTACCTTGAAGCCTGCTGTTTGTCTCATGTGTGGGAAGTTTTTGAATGAATGAATGATCTTGTAGAATCCTATGAAGGGCAAAGGCCTCCCTCAAGAGGGGGAGCTCTGTTAGATTGATGTCGTGTGGTGAGCTAGTCACATGAGATGGTTATTTATGTCATTTTTTATAGTCTTTTTCCACTGGTTTAGTTAAACCTATTTTTAACATTGTACCTTCCTTTGTGCGAGATTTTTGTATCTAATTCTATATATTTAGTACTTATTTCAATACTATTCATACACTCATGTAAGTTTTCTGTTTGAAAATCTGTTTAATAACTCTTATTTTACCACTTTTCACACTTTCGCTTTCCAGATCTTACTTGAACCACCGTCTTTCCATCCCTTTCCAATCAATTCTGGATCACACTGTCCTGGTCCTGTGTGGTCCTAGTATCTGCCTGAAGTTGTGTGCCCATCTTCTTCTTGGTCTGCCAAGGCTTCTCCTGCGTGTGTAGGGATCACACATGGTTGTCTCTGCGCCCATCTGTCCTGGTGTAGCCTTGCTACATGCCCTCCCCATTTCCACTTTGTTCTTGCGGCCTGTTGTGCTGTGTTCTCTGAAGATGTAATTTCTTGGAGTCTCTTGTTTGGAACTCTGTCTTTCAATGATATGTTATTTGTTCAGTGCTTTGTCTTGCCTATATTGATCTCCAGTCCACACTCCCTACTCACTCTAATAAACCAGTCTGTGATGACTTCCATCTCTCTGACGATCTGCATACCTCAAGTTGCTTTTTGTCTTTCCCCCTACTTGAATGCCTCTTTCCCAGTCTTTCAACACCTTTCTGATACTGTGATCTGTGTAGCAATAGCCATATGAAATTTTTTTAAACCTGACTTAACATTGAATCTACTAATATATGCTATAATATATGCTATGCTACTATGCTATGTAATTCTGCATATTGTTTCACCTACGGTTGACACTAAGATGATATCTTTGCTTTTATTGAATAAACCTGATCACATTCCTTTTCTTAGTAAATAGGGTGCTGGGAGAACACCATTTTGCTAGCATTGATGAAATTCAAGCTTCCACTACCACTTTGAGAATAAGCAGTGTGTGGAGGTTTACAAGTTAGAATTCTTCAGCTTTGTGAAGTAAGATGTTGAAAGCATCAGTATTTAGTGATGTTTAGCATGTTCAAAACAATCAAGCAGCCTTTGTTATCGTTTCATGAATGTAAGGATTATGAACCTGGCAGGTATTCGTTAACTATGGAAAGTGTTTGGAAAAAAGTATTATGAGTGATTCTGTGGTAAAGAAACCAAATTTTGAAACTTTAATGAATGATGGTGAGTAAAATGGGTGATGATATGAAAACTGGTAGGAAAGATAATGGGATCAAGTGATTCACAATTTTGTCAGTTTTCTGGTTAAATTAAGTCAGGATGATTGATGTAAATGATCTTGAGTTAGACCAACAGATAAGAACATCCTTGCAGCATCAGTTGAGGCTGCATAGTCTTTGTATTTAGAGAAAAATGAAGATGTTCCCTGTCACTATCACGACACCATTACACTTATAATTTTGTTTGATGTTCTTGATTTCTCTCACAGTTTATGAAATGGAGTTTAACTCTTTCCCTTCCCTTCCTTCATATTTGTGTATATTCCTATAATGAACTCATTAGGAGTTACTACTTCACGTTATTTTTATCTGAAATTGTTGTCTGTTGTGTTCAAATTTCTGTTTACTATTTTATGATTTTGTTATTTTATGTGAGCCTGCAAAAGACCTGGAGAAACTGCTGAATGATATGGACATAGTCTTGGGGAAGGTTTAAATTTCTGCTTACTATTTTATGATTTGTTATTTTATGTGAGCAAAAGCTAAAATTTTAAAAAAAGGGAGTGTAGGTGGATGAATTCAGGAAATGTCAGGTTAGAAATAAATTCTTAAGGTAAACGACAAACATTGTTATTTAGATAGTAGAATAATCAGTGATGGTAGAAATAAATAGGACATCCCAGGCTGAGTAGCTCAGTCGGTAGAGCGCTGGCCTTCTGAGCCCAGCTTGGCAGATTAGATCATGACTCACTCCGGTGGTATTTAAAGGTGCTCAAATACATCAGTCTCGTGTCGGTGGATATACTGGCACATAAAATCACTCCTGCAGGACAAAATTCTGGCATCTGTAGGACTCCAAAATCCTTTAAAATGTAGTTAGTGGGATGTAAAACCAATAACATTATTAGTAGAGAACATAAAATGTAGAGTAGCTTATGCAAAGAAAAGAAATATGCTCACTTCAAACAAAGATATGTGCACTAGATAGATGTTTCTGAAGACTCTTATGTGAAGCGCAGCATTGTATGTACTGGTAGTAGAAGAGGAACATTGACAATTACTAGTGCTGATGAAATGATTATGGTGTTACAGAAGAATACTGAATGTTAAATTGTTAGATCAGATCAGAAATGAAGGGACACTGAATTAATTTGGTAAGAGAAGGGAGATTTGCCAAAATTTAACCAGTGCTTTGTTCAGCAGGTTTTGGGTGGGAAGTGTAGGAGTGTTAAGACTGGTAGAGGTATGGCAAGAGATGAATATAACAAATGTATAAGAGTAGATGTAGGATTTAGTAGTTATTTAGAAGAGAAGCAGTTAGCACAGGATAGGGTGGTATGGAATACTGCATCAAACCAGTCTATAAACTGATGACCAAAACACCATCACCTGAAATTGACAACCATTCTATTTTCTTTACTTATCTAATTCAGTAATGCTTTTCAAGCCAGTAAGCATTCTGAAGAGTAGTAATTATTACAGTAACTTGGTGAGCACCAGTTTGTGATAGTAACAAGCTGTTTGTCTCAAATGTATGATTAGGATTCAAAATTTAAAACATTAAAACCACCATGTTATTTGATTTTCATCTTTCAAAATCTTTTTCTTTCATCTATACCTCAGAAATAATGTGTGATTTTCTCTTTGACTTGCTCTTCTCAATAAAATGATGGAAAATGGATGGGAAACTATCCAGAGAGAAAATCATTATTGTTTCAGTTTTTGTCATGAATATGTCTTATGGATGGGGGTCATCCGAAAATTTGTGTAACATAACGCGAAAAAATGTGTAACGGAAGTTGTGTCACTTTAGTCATTACCGTAGGCCTTGGGTGCGAAAGATGATAAACATATTCATGATCATTAGCTTATTGCAAAGGGAAAAAGTTTCTTCTTCTTTTTAAAAAATTATTTTTTATATAGCTGTGTATAATTGCTTTGTAACTCTGGTGCATGCCTGCAGTGACTTTCTAGTTCTCATCTGTATTAATTTACTTTGTTTTTACTGTATTTTAATGCCAGTTTATGAACATTTCAGTGACATGTGTAGTATCTTTTTTCCGATGGGAAAAAAGCATTTATCTTTGTTTCTTAAGCTCTCTACCAATATGTTATAATAAAATAAAAATATTTGTTTTGTATTCTAATGTATCATACAACTTTCTGAATTTTCCCATGTTTTCTGAATGTTATAATTCATGTTTTGACAGACTGGAAAACTTGAAGTTTGTATTAACTGAGTCAACACTGAAAAATCGGTTTCATTCTTAATGAAAAATAAAAAAAATAAGAAAATAAAAATCTAATGTATCATTATTTAAACCTGTTTGCTATTTTATAAATTTGGTCCCATAGGGATAGATGGAGTGTTTACATTCAGCTCTGCCTGGCTGATATGAGCAATTAACCTTTTTTGTACCTATTGGAGATTATTTCTGTTTCTTGAATTTCATTTGTATATAGCTGTGACCTGTTTATTCCTTTTTACATTTATAATGAGAAATGTTCTCATTGATATAATAAATTAAGGATGCACAAGGAAAAAAATAATGTCTTACAATAGTAAGATGGCAGTGAAGATTGGAGAAATAAATGTATGTGTACTTTTCTGTGAAATGACGACATCTGTCGCTGAAAGGTAAGTGAATAGTTTTACATCTTTGTTCTCAAGACATTATCAAATAATTTTCATATCACAAGCTGTCATGAATGACCTGCATAAGCAGAAACGTATCAGGAAGAAGAAGAAGACAAGCTGTCATGCTGGACTTTCACATTTTTAAATAATGTCCTATGAGGGAAATCCCAGACCTGTACACATGGTTGAGCTGAAAAATTTCTACTGTCATATGTATTATTTATTTATCCAGCTTTTATAGTACCGGTACTGATATTTAAATCTTTTATTTATTCATTGAAGCATCAATTTTTATGTTTCTAATGATTAGCATTGTATAGGTTACATTTATTTTTGATGGGATAATTTATGCTTATAGTAATTCAATGTCTCTGGTGTACTAATAACTAGTGAATGATTTTTGGTTTTCTAAAATATTTTATTTAATTTGTTTTAAGTTTAGAGGATGTTTTGTTTCATGTTATTCTGTAGAAATGTGATGTATGTCCACTTTAGTTGGGAAGAAGGGCAAGTCTCTTATTCTCATGGTAATAGGTAACAAATCTAATAAGGTTAAAAAGCATTCATGACTATGTATGAAAACCATAAAGAATAGTTGTCTGTTTTTGGTTTGAGTTATTTTTATGTTTTTCAGTCTCTTTAAATTTTCTGTTTTGGAAATCGTCCAGAGTTATTTCTAGTTCTTCCATATCCTCTCTAATTTCAGTAATCCATCCTGCTTGTTGCTTCAGATTACAGAGTTCCTCTATAATTTTTCTTGGTAATCTGGTTTCTGATGTCCTCATAATGTGACCAAAAAAAGAGATCCTCTTCTTCCGTATAGTACCTCTGATGGGCTCCACCTCTCTGTACACCACTTCATTTGGCACTATCCACCAATATACATCTTATGGATGTTTTTTACTTGTGCATGTTCTTTTTCTTTTTTTTTCTTTTTTAAGTTGCTTTACGTCGCACCAACACAGATAGGTCTTATGGCGACGATGGGATAGGAAAGGGCTAGGAGTGGGAAGGAAGCGTCCGTGGCCCTAATTAAAGTACAGCCCTAGCATTTGCCTGGTGTGAAAATGGGAAACCACGAAAAAAACATTCCGGGGCTGCCGACAGTGGGATTCAAACCCATTATCTCCCAAATACTGCATACTGGCCACACTTAAGCGACTGTAGCTATCGAGCTTGGTTGTGCATATTCTAGCTATTCTTCTGTATACTTTTAGGATGTTGGCGATTCTGTTCTCCGAGTGACTTTAAAAAGAGTTTTGCTTTTGTATGTCACCTCTGGTTGAACCACCATCTTGCAATGTTTTAATTTTGTTTTGATTGATAGATATTTTTTATTGTATGTAGACCATGTTAATTTTAAAGGTTAGTTCTTTCTTGCCATGCAGGTTTCTTGTCCTAGATGTATGTTATAATTTCTCCTAGGTATTTACATTTTTTCACTACTTATACTTTCCTAGTATTTACTGTTATGTGGTTTATTACTAGTGGATCTGCTATCATTATCTTAATCTTTTCAAATGATATCTAGAGTCCTATTTTTTGTACTATATTTTGCAGAATTTTTATATGTTTTCTGGCTTCCTGAATGTTAGTAGCTAGTAATACCGTCTGCAAATCATGAGCAATTTAAGTTTATCTGATCTTTCTTCGTTCCAGTTTTTATGTTCTTAGGATTTTCCTTGTACCATTCGCTCATCACATATTTATATATAGGACATCCTGTAAACAAGATGCTTTCACAAAGACAGTTGCTTATGTACATTGATGTACAGTTCCTCTACCAACTGATGAGCCACATGCGTCATTTTGAAACATTAAAATTATGTTAACACATTATTTTGTTCTAAAGTTAAGGCAAGTAAAACGAGAATCATAAAAATGCTTACAAGTTCTTGATAGCTGAGTGGCATCAATGGCAACTGTGATTTGAAGTATGTAGAATGTTTTAAATGAAGGGTCATGTCTCTGCTATGGTTTGGATTCTACGTAAGTCTCATATTTTCTGTTATTCTCGTATGTTAAAACTCTCCCAACATTAAAAATGGCACACATTAACCAGCAGCAACTCATAACAACTCTTAGGCATTATTTCATCTATAAAGTGAAGTCTTAACCCTTGCAAAATGCAGGAAAGCAACCTATTTTGGTCATACCTTCAGAAATGCCAAATACAGCCTGATACAGATGGTCATAGAAGGCAAGATAGAAGAGAAACAAGGATGTGGGCAGAGAAGATTATCCGAGACATAAACATTTTTACATTCACAACATGGCAACTCTGATACAAAACAGAGAAGCTTGTCAACCTTCTCAACCTTCTGAGAGAAGATGGCATCAGAAGAAAATCTTATCTCATTTTAGTTGTCTTGTTCTTTTTTTTAACATTGAATCCTAACAAATATTTTTTCTGCAGTGGAAAATAGTGCATTAATCTCATCATCTGGTCCTTTAACCCTGAATATTTGAATAAGTTGGACTGATTATATAACTCTGTTCATAATGTATTTTTCTAGATATATTGTTACCTATTCTTTAAGTTAGAAAGCTTTATGCTATTCTCAGAATGGAAAATAATAATTTACAAGATTATATGATAGATTATGTAATGGAAATGCAGAATTTGTAGGTATTTTTCTCATTCAGTTTTATTCCCTGTATAAGCTCCCTCTGTAGATCAGTGGTAGAGTGTCAGCCTCCGGATCCTAAGATTATAAGTTCAAACTCGGCAGAGGTAATCGGGTTTCTGAAGGGTGGAAAAATGTCCGTTCGACATTCCATGTTGTGGGATGTCAACATGTAAAAGATTTCTGGTGACACATTGGTGTTTAGCTGGCAAAATCAATAAAAACTCAGTGATAGATCACCCAACTGAGATCTGCTTTTTTTCTCCCACCTAGTAGAGTATAACTCATGTGCAGGCAGTGTCAAATCAAAATGCCTCAGGCATTATTATTACTTTCTTTTTTGCTACTTGTTTAATGTCGCACTAACCCATCAAAGGTTTTCGGCGACGGAAGGATGGGAAGGTAGCAGCCATAGCCTTCATTAAGATACAGCCCCAGCATTTGCCTGGTGTGAAAATGGGAAACCATGGAAAACCATTTTCAGGACTGCCAACGGCACGATTTGAACCCGCTTTCTTCCTAATGCAAGCTCACAGCTGCGTGCCCCTAACTGCATAGCCAACTTGCTCAGTGTTATTATTATTATTGTTGGTGTTGTTATTACTACTGCTGCTACTGCTACTACTACAAGTCATACTACTACTTCTCTCTGTATAGCATATCTCAAAACAAACAACTCCACAATAAAAGTCTAGTTTCATTGGAAAGTTTTAGGAGAGGAAGTTGGTTTCTCTTCATCTCTTTGGTCTGTTTGTTTCTACAATCAGTACAGTACGTTGTTATCATCTGAGAGTGTAGCTAAATAAAGCGTGGCATTCCAAACATTGGCTCCTTGTCTTGGCAAGAAAAATCACTCATCACTAATGTTGTTTCCAAGATTTTACTGTGTGAAAATTACTATAATTTTCAAATGAGTGCAAGCTATGTAATAATTATCTTTAATTTAAGTGTGATTTTTTTCCTGTTAAAAAAGAAGTAATAACTACATTTTCATTATTTCAGGCTTGATCCAACTTGAAGATCCTCTGTTCATCAGTCAGCATTATGACAGGAGTACAGGAAACCAGGTGGCTGACATGTTGCTTCTACAGTCAAACCCCGATTATCAAGAGCGTCTAAGCAGTATGCCTCAGGACGTGATTCGTACTTTTAATAAAGAACCAAATCAAAGGGGTAGATATATATGCCAAACCTGTGGCAATACCTACAGCTGTAAAAGTAACTTATCCCGTCATGCTAGACTGGAATGTGGCAAAGGTCCTCGGTACCAGTGCAAACAGTGTCCTTACAAAGCAAAGCATAAATATACAATACGAAGACATATGGGCCTGCGCCATCAAAGGTAGAGTTTATTTGGCAGAAATAAAGCTTTTTTTTTCTGTTATATAATAGCTTAGGCCTCCGTGGCTCAGGCAGCAGCGCATTTCGCCTCTCACCGCTGGGGTCCATGGTTCAAATCCCGGTCACTCCATGTGAGATTTGTGCTGGACAAAGTAGAGGTGGGACAGGTTTTTCTCCGGGTACTCCAGTTTTCCCTGTCATCTTTCATTCCAGCAACAGTCTCCAATATCATTTCATTTCATCTGTCAGTCATTAATCATTGCTCCAGAGGAGTGCGACAGGCCTCGGCAGACGGCACAATTCCTATCCTTGCCGCAAAATGGGGGCTTCATTCATTACATCCCTGACCCGGTCACTGACTGGAAAGCGTTTTGTAGGTTTACATTCATCATAGTAGCTTAGGCTTTCACAGCTGGTGTCTTGATGAATAAAGAAGAAATTATCTTCCGGGCTTGAAGCTGTGGTCAAACTGGGTTAGTAGCTCCCAAAATTTCACCAGAAACTGGGCCTGGAAAGAAGAGACCTCATGAAAATGCTGAGTGCATTTTATGGTGAAACTCTGGGACCTACTAAACCAATTCAACCATGTCCTATAAGCCTGGATGATAATTTCCTCTTTTATTTACTTCCTTGGTTGAGGTTTGTTTTTAGAAACACACCAGTCTCAACTAGGTTATAAGTGGACTGACCAAAGAAGTCTTATGATAGAAGAACTCATTGAGTGTAATAAAATAATATCAGACATTTTGGTTATTTTTGTAAAACAAAAAAATAAAAAATGTGCAAGCGAATAATCATTTAATGCCTGTTAATAAATACCAGTAGATACAAATATCAGATACCAAACCAAGGAACCATAATGGTCATATTCTGTAACTTAAAAAAGAAATGTGTGACTAATTACTCATTGAAATGTAATTATATATTAAAATAAATTATGAAATATGATTATCCATATTAAAGCCTTATTTATTACTAAAACAAAGCCGAGTTTTCTGTCAAATTACTTTGGCCTTCATCAGGGCATGGAAAGTCTGCTTCTGACAGTGATCATCGAAATTCGTCAAAGAATATGGAAATAATAAATAAGTGGCTTTAATCCAGATAATCATATTTAATTATTTATTTTAATACAGTGAGCCAGGAAAACATATGTTCATTAAATTATACATTGTTATTAATTCAGTGCTACTTTAATTCTAGAATAATCCATATTATCCAGTCTCAGGTTAGACATAATTATGAAGAATCAGTTACTCCTAAGGTAATTAATATGTGTGGGAAAAAGAACAGGATCAGCAGGTAGGAACATGTTCATAGAACACTTAAAAGAAAGGAAACTTCACATGAGTCTCGGGATCATTGCATTCTTTATAAATTGTGACTGTGAGTGTTAGGCACTTTGTAAACTCTCAGATACACCTAAATATATCCCTCTTAACTCAACTTTGCCATATCTTGTACACCAGCCTCTATGAATGATGTGATAGTCTATAGCAAGCCTCTGTCAGTCTGCTGATCCTAAACTTCCAGGTTCCACATGCGTTCCAAAATTGATTAGACTAAGAAGCCCCTGCCAGGTTCTTCCACTGAACCCATTTCAGCACTGGTGTTAACAGCCATCTTCAACTCCTTGTATCCTCTCTTGACTCATATATTTGTGACATTATCATTTTCTGATACACCTTGCCACCTTAGGCTGCCTCCATCTCCATCAACATCACCTCCCCTACTGTTCATTAACATCTTGTGCATTGAGGGGCTCGAATCATTGGGTCCTTCCTCAACAAAGGGAAACCCAACACCTGCCCCGTACTTCCTTCCACACGAACCTTGCCCAGATCATCCTAACTCACAACCAAATTTCATTAATATTTCATCATTAAAAGAAGTGAACTCCTGCTGCCCTTAGGGATTCTTTGCATATCAGCTCATGTTCAGGTTTAGGAAAGTACTCAGCCTTAACAACATATAATTGCTCCAATTTTCAATTCATCCAGCAGTCTCTCGGCTTCAACAGTGAACATCATCCTTCTTCCTCTTTACTGTACCGAGGAGGGTTTCAGCTGAAAATTTTATATATGTGTGATATTTCCTCTTTTTTAAATGTATTACCGGTCTATCAATATATTCTTCCCTGGTAAAGTGTCAGTCTCCGTGCTTTGTATGCAGGACTTTATTGGAAAACATGAACTATTGGTACTCACCTAACATTTCAGCATTTTTCTCTATAGGTTTTGTTGTCATTTATCTTTTCTGGGAATTATAGTCATCTGCTGAGCATCTTTCAGATGACAGCCGAGTCTTCACATATGGTAGTGGATCAGACTACTGCAGTATGGGTCCCATATGATTAATAAACATTAAGTCTGTCATGTGTTTCACTTAAAGAGCATTTTCCACAATTTAATTAATTGAGCTGAAGGCCTATTTGCACTCTACTATAGTTACTACTAAATGGTTAGCGTGCTGGCCTTTGGTCACAGGGTTCCCAGGTTCGACTCCCGGCAGGGTCGGGAATTTTAATCATAATTGGTTAATTTCACTGGCACGGGGGCTGGGTGTATGTGTCGTCTTCATCATCACTTCATCTTCAACACGACACGCAGGTCGCCTACGGGAGTCAAATCAAAAGACCTGCATCTGCCAAGCCGAACTTGTCCTCAGACACTCCCGGCACTAAAAGCCAAACGCCATTTCATTTCACTACAATACTGTTGACTGGTGACAAAAATGGGAGGGGATCTTTCTTTTTTTTTTTTTTTGGTACAGTCTTAAAGCTCTAATTATTTTGCTTGAATCCTAACATGTGATTCCAACAAAATTCCACTTTTCTGATGCCAATAAAATGATCAAAAGTGCAACAAAGCAAATCTTGCAACTTCCTACTGACACACCAGACAACATGATCTGTTCAGAAAAGGAGTGTAAAACTCTCAGCCTTTTCAAAACATCATGAGAAGCTTACCGTTAGTGCATTAATGGATGTAACATACTCCTTCAGAATGATAATCCGCTAGCTCACGCCTTGAGAGATTCCCATAAAGAAAGTAAGGAATGTTTGAAATTCCTCAATATTTCAGAAATCAGTGCTCAAAAAACTATAAATTCCCAGAATGATCTATATGATACTTGAAAAATTTGGCAAGATTTAAGAGACCACAAATTCTCCTCATGGAGTTCACTATCCCAAAGAGGGCTTGGAGTAGGACTATACAAAGAGTATCCACCAGCAAATTCTTGGGTCAGAAATCATATCAGCCTGTCTAATAATGAGTGGCAAGAGGCAATAAAAATGACGACAAACGTTTCTGCAGTGCGCTCTGTGCCAAGCAGTTCTCTGGATAACAACCTCTGTCGGCGCTGCTGCAGAGAGAAAGAAACTCTTGCTGGTGTCCTAGGATCCTACAAACATGGAGAACTTCTGCTAAACACTCGACACCATCAAATTAGATCCTCCATAGCCTAAGAACTGAGGAAGAAGGCCTTTAATGTCCACGAAGAAGTTCACGGATTGGCCATGAATGGCAGTTTTCACCATATCAACATGATAGCCTTCAGTGAACACAGCCCTAAAGGCTTCCAAGAAGTTCACAAATTGGCCATTAATGGCAGTTCTTGTCTTATCGACATGATAGCCTTCTGTGAACACAGCCCTATAGGCTTCATCATAGACCCAACTATATGATTTAAACACCATAAAGGTCAACCAAAAGAAGTAAACAAAGAGAAAATAGAGATTTAGGAACCCACAGTCCCCTATTACAAATCCAAATACCATCTTTAAGAGATTGAAGTAATAGGACTACTGGTCAGAACACGCGGCACCATACCTTGACACTTCGCTGACACGGGGAAGTGTTTACAGCTACCCGTAGAGGTCATTCACAAAATAGTTACGATAACTCTCCAAGTTTCCATTAAGCTACTTTCAAAATTATGTAATTTCTGTGTTTATTCCTTTGTAACGTCTCCCTCACACGTAATCCATATTTTGTTATTCACGGCAGCCTGTTAATACAGGAGGTTGTTTTTTGTTTCTTTAAATAATACACATGTATATATATATATATTGAATTACACAAATATCTGACATTTACCTCTCTATGTAATGTATCTATGACTTTTGGACATGGATACAGCACATTTAATGACATAGATGTCTGGTGCTGTAGAGATAAAATCCAAACCAGTAAATGAAAGAAAAACCAAGTACTTATCAATAAAATATTCATGAGTATGGAGCATAACATGTATGTCAACTTTCAGTACACATTTAGCATTTTTTTTAACTGCTGGTACTGAGTACCAGCCCAACTAAACCTCTGTTCTTATGCATATTATGTTCTTATTAGTTTTTTCATCATAGCATATACTCTTAAACTCTGAGATGTGGCTTTATAGTTGAATGAATGGAATCCAGAACATATTAACTTGGAACTAGACTGATTCTTCATAATTTCTAGGTGAAGATAGTGATGATACTCAGTATGAATTATGAAATAAAGTTAATAATCACTTATGTTAAGGTGTGTGAGATTTTCCTTACTTTTTCAGTATATCAAATTTTAGTACCTGAAGTAGGGATACCTTGGAGACCTGGAATTGATGAAGGAAGTCTGTCTATGCAGATGACAGTAGAGTTTGCCCTTGTCCTTCCATGTTTTCATGTTTGTTCTTGTCTTTCCTCCCTCAGCCCACAATAGACCTTTATTATATTGTGTCTGTTCCTATTCTCCTTTCTTACTTCTTCTCTTCAATGGTTTATATTCATACACTGTTCTGTTATTTATATCTAGAGTAGTATATTGAGCTGCTGACATTTGTTGTTAACATGCAAGATATCTGTGTACAGTAGAATGATACAAGATGCAAGTTGGTTGCAATGCAATTGGATAGATTTAAGAGAAAAATGTGAAAAACAGTGTCACATACAGCATAATAAAAGCCTTCGCCTGCTAAGGTGATTGCTATCCAGCCAATTGGTCTGCAGATATTGAAGTCCTACTGTGTCAGTGTGATCACTTCAGGAGCGATACCATATTACTTGAATTTCTTGACTGGGTACACTGACTCTCGTATTAGATAGCTCCTCGGTTGTTCTCATGAGTGTGAATGTCTATTCCACCCCACAGTTCAGAATTTAAATCTTTAGATTAGCTGGGAATTGTACTTGGGGCCTCCGGTTAAGAGGCAGACATGCTACCTGTATACATTAGGACCTGGCTTCTGAATAATTTACATTATGAATTTGATGTTTGCCTGGCCAAGGCAGTAAAGGTATGCTTGGTTCATCTGGAGGTATGTGGGTTCAATTTCCCATAAGGAAGTCGAAAAATTTAAGAAACAAGTTTTCCACTTTTGGAGGTGCATATGGCCCTGATGTTCACTCAGCCTACACCAAAAATGAGTACCAGGTTAATTACTGGATGAAAATGTGGCTGGCATAGAGCTAACCACTCTACTGCATGGAGGTTATGGATAGTGGAAACCTTTACCTTTCACCCCTCCAAGGGCCTTCATGGTCTGTACAGAGATGTTTTTCATTTTATAAATTTGATGTTTATTTTGAAAAAAACATGGAAATCATACATATGCTTATGACATTTAAAGTTTTGATTTCTAGAGGTGTTAAAACAAAATACACTTATTAAAGTTCACATGCATTGCAGATGTAGCACACTGCATTCAGAAAAAGAGCTGCATTGGAAGAGACTGTAGTATGTACAAATTAGGCAGGTGGCTTCCTTTGCGAGTGAATTCAGTACCAGTTCTATTTACAACCAGCTACATTAAAAACTTCAATGTCTCTTACCTTGAAATAATACTGAGTCCTTCGTTTTTAGGAAGAATTGCTTCCTAAAAACTAAACTACCTTGATTTGCAATTGAAAGGAACATATAATACAAAAATATACAATGACAGGTCAGTATGGGAAAGGGGAAGGACAGTCTCCACAAGGCTCCTCAACGAGTGTTGATGTGTGCTCCTCCTGGATGAAATTGGGAAGCAGATATGAGCTCGTCAGGAGCTGAGAAGGAATGGATATAAGCTGGGACTGATGAGGAGAGAGCCTGTCTATTTGAAGATGGGGAGATTGTCCTTTTGTGTTTTCTTTGTATTTCTTCCCCTTCCTCCACTGACCTGTCATTGTATTTTTCTTATTATGAGTTCCTTACAATATTTCTATATATCTTCTACATAGTAAGTTCCTGATTTCCTCTTAAATATATCTCCTTGTGTGACTTGTCCTTACTAGCTGGTATACTGCAATCGAGCTGAGTGTCTCACACAGTACCAGTATAGCACTGGCTGTCTGACCCCAATGGTGGGTTTAATATTATAATATTATTTACATTTTTTCTTAGAAACATTCATGTTAAAAGTATCCAACAAAGAGAAGAGATGGTGTACTTATTAATATTTCAGAATCATGGTCATCCTTCCTCTTGAAATATTGTATTGGATTGTTTTGTATAATCAATAAATGTTATCAGAAATATAAAGTGAAACTATGTCTATTACTTACAATGTAACATTTTTTCAGTGGTTAGGATGATCTTTTGGAGGATACTGTACCTTTCTTGAAGCACTTCCTAACCTGAAAGGCTAACTTTTTAGCTGAAGAGGATATAGTCATTACAATGGATCAAATCCAAGTAAATCTGGACTTGTACTATCAAAGAATTAAGATGATTATTGTATTTTCAGATAAGATATTGTAGGTTGATGAGAAGTCATTACCCTTGCTATGTTGTTCATTTCCTATATCCTGGCAGGTTTAGGTGTGAACTGGCCCTGTTTTATAGCTGGATGCCTTTCCTTCGATGTGAAGGAATATATTCACAATTATGTGTTTCTGCAACGGTTGAGATTTTGGGGTGTTGTGTATTTGATGTGCGTGCATTGAGACAAATACAAACATCCAGTGTCCGAGTCTGAGAATTTAACCAGAGTTGCCAAAATCCTAGCTCGGGTAGGAATCAAACCCAGGACCCTCTGAACCAAAGGCTGTGATGCTGAATGGAGTTGGACAACTGAGGAAAAAATAAGAATGTATTACAAACTTAATATAAAATTATATATCCAAATAGATTAGAACTAATCCCTTAATTAGAATTAATTATGGTCCAAATTTCAAACACTTTATTTACAAGTTTTGTGAACACATACAGAAGCTTTTCTTGAAATTTAATTTCACATTTTATGATATCTGTATGTACAAATAAATGTTAATAATTATTATGTTTTGAAGAAATATATTTCTGATGTAGCATGCATCAAATGTCTCCTGGATTTATTGACTACTTGTTCTTGTTGAACAGGCAGTGTGTTCTAGTGTCTAATTGCTGTCAGGGTGATCCCAGATACAGTTTCTACTGCTTCTTTGATTTTCCCTTTGGCATGGATCGTATAACACATTTCACTCCATAGGGATGACAAAGGATTTATCTCATATGAAAGTTAGTTACTTTAGTGTCAGATGCCTTCTTTGATGATAAATTCTCCATACTATGCTTATTTTATTGTGTCTGTTTGCATTTAGTGTTAAGGTATTGAAAATATTGATGTTATGTGTGTGAATTGGTGTCTGATTGTATTGTAATTTCTTATGCTGCACTAATTGTGCTGGAATATTTCTGAGTTAATGCATTTTAAATATGTTATGCTACATAGAAGGGAATATTTTAAGTTACTGTCCATAAATTTTGTATGAATTTCCATGCAGTTGCTTCTTATTATTCCTAGCTGCAAGTCCATCTAAGACAGGAGGAAGTGCTTCCAGAATATTTACCTTCATACCTCTTCAAGAGAACGTAGCTGAAAAATGAATACTGGAAAGTGTCATTTTTCAATTCTGAACATATTAAGTATATAACAAGAACTACAAAGGATGAGAATTACAGCTGAGACCTTAATTCAGGTGACAATATCCTCTTCAAGAGAATATAGCTAAGAGAAGAATATCACAAAGCGTAGAATATGAATTTCACTTTGAAATCAGTCAACGTCATATGGTATGAATACTGCCAGGGCTGCCTGATAAAAAAGAGAGCTCATATTAGTTGTAGTTTCAGAGAACAGGTAAGTGAGCAAGGCAATGCGCATTCATGTAAGCTAGACAGAGCGAGCAAGAAATGTGAGACAGAGGTATATGTGAAACTCCTCTTATTGTTGTTATTATTAAAGAATCCCCATTGAACTTTTGGCAGTTTTATGATTTTTGAGCAATCTAGAGAAAATATGTATGCAAAGTTTGAACTGTTTACTTCATTGTGAAGTTGGTAAAAATCCTCTGACAGTTGGATATAAATTGTAATGGATTTTATATATAACCTGATATTACACTAGCTACTTGTAAGTAATTGTTAATGGTCATGTGTTTTTCTTTATGAATAGTTAAAACTGTTAGCAGACAAATTTTATTAAATGTTGTACTCCAGAGTCTCGCCTCCATCACCAGGTGCTGAAATGATGACATTTAATTGTTGCAACAAATGTCATAATTTTTCAAGTCCTAGGTTACGTGTATTTTTTATTTGTTTTCATGTACTTATTTTTTTCTTTTGTTAAAATATAATTTCTTGTACTATTTTGTTTTCATGTGATTGTTAGTTGTATTTTTTGTTGTTATGTAATTCATCTGTTTATAAAATTATTTCCATTGGTGTACAACTGTAAGCAAGCATTGCAAATGGGATATCTCCCAATTGTAATGTCTTTTTTCCTCTTGGCATTTTTCTCAACTTATTGGGGTCGGCACGTCATGGATTTGGTCGAGTTTTACAGCTGAATGCCCTTCCTGATGCCAACCCTCTGTGTGGGGGATGTATTCACTATTGCGTGTTTCCATGGTGGTTGGTAGTATAGTGTAGCGTGTTGTATGTAGATGGTAAAAATCCTCAGGCAAACCCACAGCTGGACAGAAAACATAATGGATTATACAGGGTAGGCAAAATAAAACTTGTCCATAAAGTATTAATAAGTCTGGCGCAGAATTGACCCTTGTTAATGAACAGGAGAACTGCCCATCACAGGAAATTCTGGAAACCGTGATTTCATTGCACCAATCAGTTGCTGTCACGTGTGCACATCTTCTGCATGCTCAACACATGAAGGTTCATCTGGATACTTTAATGCATCCACAACAGTAAATTTGTAAGGATACAGATGCAAGTCCTCTTTGACAATGTTTCGACATGACAACCTCTTAATTCCCACTTTCACAGATAAACTGCATTGAGATTTCATCGGACTTCGTTCCAGGCTTTCCTTCACTCGAGCAGTGTTTTCTGGTGTTCAAACTCTTTTTTTATATTTGCTACAGAACCTGTTTTGCACCATTTTTCCACTAAGTTTTGCATTGTAGACTTTGCTGGAGGTTTTGCCAAAACACTTCCAGTCTTAAACTCATGCACAAACAATTCCGCACAGGTTTTCGACGAATCGTGCTTCACATAACACTCGACAATGAGCATATGCTGTTTTATCATGAGCACCATTTTGTGTTTCATTCAACTGGTCACTAAACAAGTGCTCTTCTCACTCACACACGGATTGACACAGCAAGTACTCGGGAGATGCAAGAGATACGATCGTGCAGACATGTGACAGCAACTGATTGGTGCATCAAAATCATAGTTACCGGGCGAGTTAGCCGTGCGCGTAGAGGCGCGCGGCTGTGAGCTTGCATCCGGGAGATAGTAGGTTCGAATCCCACTATCGGCAGCTCTGAAGATGGTTTTCCGTGGTTTCCCATTTTCACACCAGGCAAATGCTGGGGCTGTACCTTAATTAAGGCCACGGCCGCTTTCTTCCAACTCCTAGGCCTTTCCTATCCCATCGTCACCACAAGACCTATCTGTGTCGGTGCGACGTAAAGCCCCTAGCAAAAAAAAAAATCATAGTTTCCAGCATTTGCTGTGAAAGGCAGTTCTCCTGTTCATTAAGAAGGGTCATTTCCACATCGGTCTTATAAATATTTTCCAGTCAGTTTTTTTTTTTTCCCGTCCTGTATATATAGCCTGATATTACACTACTTGTAAGTTCCTTATCTGTATTATAATGAGCACAAACACCCAGTGGCCAAGCCAGAGGTATGTACCATATGTAGTTTAAAAAATCCCCATCCCACCAAGGAATCGAACCTGAACCAAAGGTCACTTCAGTGACCATTCAGCCAAGGAGCCAGACACCTCCCAATTGTAATGTAGTTGATAATAATAGAAATAAAGGTTTTATTAGTATTTTTTCTCAAAAGAAACAACTTGTTATTTTATGAATAATAATGCCTATTTCCATCATTATTGCCCTTTATTTTCAAAGAAAAACAGGATAGATACTAATCATTTTTTGTCATCTGTTTCAGAATCATTTCTTGGATATCATGGTTTATGGCCATCTACTAATACTAAATACAGTGATGCAAGATTGCTGACATTAAATGATAATTTCACAGCAGCCAATGCATCTCAGCCTGGAATGCATCCTTGTACTAAATGCGGCAAGACATACATCTGGAGAACGAATATGCTACGACATCTACGGCTGGAGTGTGGCAAGGCCCCACAATATCAGTGTCCACACTGTCTGTATCAGACTAAGCATAAAAATCATTTAATACGACACATGACTACCAAACACAGGAATCTCATTGGCTTAAATGTTCAATAATGTAATCAGTACTAAATTGTATGATGAAATTGATGAGAAAATTTGTTCCTTATTTAATTTTTATTGTCACTTGTAATGTTGGAACATCATATGTTCTTGTTTTTTTCAATTGATATTTAACCTTTATTTACCTCTCACATTGATTGAATTCCTCTGACAGACCAAATTCATGAAAGGAACAATTACTGCTCTCTCCTCTGTATAAGATATTAATTTTGTTGTATATTTCTTTGTGTACTTTGTGTTTCTTGGCCCTTCCTGTTTTTTTCCAACAAAAAAAAAAAAAGAAAAAATTTGCATTTGTTAATTATACATAAAGAATGTTCTTATTTAATTTAAATAAATATCCAGCATGACTGTTGAGAGGGACCGTGGTTATTTATCTTCTGTTGGAGATTTTATAATAAGGTGGTTTCACCATATGATCTTAGAGTCACATCATGACTCATTCCATAAACTGACCTAAATGAATTCTATGCAGTTATTATATTGATGTGCTTTGTTAATGATGTCTTTGTGCCTTTATGGATCAAAAAGGCTGTGGGTATGTACATTAAGCTTTTAAAGCTCCAACCTCTTTCTTAAAATGTAGTTCACTTATACGCGTTATATTAATGTGTTGTGTTTTTTTTATAACTTCAAAACTTGTTTATTTATACATTATCTGTTTAGTTTCTGATGACAGAAAGGAGAGAACTAGGACTAGGAAGGAAGCAACCATGGCAAGATTTTCCTAGTGTAAAAATCGGAAAACTGACCTGGTTGGCTGCCCAATTTCGACTATGTGGTTGTTAGCTTATAGCTGGGAGATTGTGAATTCAAATCACACCATCAGCAGCCTTGAGGTTGGTTGTCCATGGATTCCCATTTTCATAGCAGGAAAGAACTGAGCCTTAATTAAGGCATTGATTGCTCCCTTCCCACTCCCTGCCCTTTCCTATCCTCTCATCGCCAATAAAGCCTGTCCGAGTTAGTGTGACAGAATCTGTTATCATCATCATCATCATCATCATCTATGGATGTCTACCCCTTAGTCCCATTTCCTGATATGGGGTTGGGAATGAGGTGACATGAAACTGTAGGGCATGTTTTCTGGCTGGATAACTTTCCTGATGCCAACCTCAGTTGAGGAGCTAATGAAGATGAAATTAATGAAGATGAAATTAATGATGATGAATGAAATTGGATAAGGAGGTGGAAGGAATCGGCTGTGGGCTATAAATAGGAATTGTCTGAGCATTTGCCTGAAAATGAGAAACCACTGAAAAGCATTCTCAGGACAGCTGATGGTGAGGTTTGAATCTACTTGTCTCCCAAATGTGGAGTTTGGATCCAATAGCCATTGCACTCATTCTGCTTAGGACAAAGATAATCACTGCCTCATCTACCAAATGCAGACTTTTAAATTTGACACCATCTGGGCCAGTTTTATGTCAATTTCAATGTTCTGTTGTACTCTACCAGATGGGTGATCTATGGCTGAGTTTTAATTAATTTTGTTGAATAAACACCAAATGTGTCATCAGAGATCTTTTACATGTCGGCATCGTATGACATGGAGTGTCAAATGGATGTTTTTGCTGCCCTTAAAAAATCTGACTACTCTGCAGCATTGGAATGTGCAATCTTGGGATCTAGAAGGTGACTCTACAGCTGATCCACGGAGGGAGATTTCATACAAGTAAAATACATTAATACTATTTCAGCTACACAGCACTATCCTACATACTCTAACAAACTCATTACATAATTTTAAAGCAAACTATTCTTATGCTGAAAAAAGATATTGCAATGAAAGACTGTAAAAACCTTAAAACCTTATTTTTCTCAGGAGTAATATTTTTGAATAATGTTATTGGCTTTATGTCCCACTAACTACTTTTTTCTTATGGTGCTGGAATTTAGACCCACAGGAGTTCTTTTACAAGCATGTAAATCTACCGACATGAGGCTGCTATATTTGAGTACCGAAAGGAGTGAACAAGTGACAACTCAAGTCATGACAATGACAGGTTAAGACATACGTAGAGAGGTAGAAACAAGAAAAGTAACACAAAATATGACAAACACAATGGCAGGTCAGTGTAGGAAAAGGGAGCAACAGAAATAGGAGACACATCATCATCATTTCTCTGCCTATCAACAGGTTTTTGCATGCATTTTCCAAGCTAATCTGTCTTCACTTTACAAAGGAAATTTAATATGTCCTCCTATTCAATACATACACATCTCCATCTTTAGATGGAATAATATTAGACATACATGTTTCAACTCGTTTGAACCATCTTCAGTGAAAAAAGGTTAATTTTTTTACATAATTGATGCTAATAAAATGTTAAAACTCAGTGAAAAAAGAATGAAAAATGAGACATGATAGAAGTAAAACAATAAGTGATTATGGCGAGGTTGTGGACTCATAGTCTAAACATGCAGTGTGTTACAGTTAAAAAACTAGGACAAATTCACTGTGTTAAAATTTAAAATGACAGTCTGTCTTTGTTGAGCCACAATCACAAATAGTCAAGAAGGCAGCAAAAAATTGAGAAACTATGTTTGAGAAGAAAACAAATCTTAGGTAAAATGTATGTAACTCATAGTGGAAACCACCAATGAAATTTAAATCTGTAATGGAATAAATGAATGTGTATGAGAAACTTGGGCTAATAAGTAAAAAGTAAGTGTGAAGAAAACTTTAAACTTACTCATTAAATAGTTGCCTTCTCGAACGGCCTGACCTCACAACATTTCATTATAATTTTGTGTCCACCTTATTGAGTACATAAAAATTGTTGCATAGATTTTTATGTATTGAATAAGGTGGACCCAAAATTATAATAAAACATTGTAATCTTAGTTCAATATGGACAAACAATGAAGTTTATTAATTTAAATGGCCTGCCCTTCTCAATTTAGCGGTCCCGTTCTCACTGATCGTGTCTGTTGTTGGGTCAGCTGTGTTTGTGAGGATGGGAGGAGTGAAGGGAGAAGAAGAGGGAGGTGCTGAGCTGGTGGGGAGAGGGGGAGGGAGGAGTGGTGTTGGGTTGAGAGATGGAGGCAGGGTTTGTTCTGTCTCCTGCCATCCATTTAGTCTTCCAGTAATCTTCCATAAATTTTCACACTGTCCATCATCTGATACCTCTTTCTTCCTCTCAATCTTCTCCCTGCAACTTTTTCTTCCGGTGCCTCTGTTAATAAACATCTCCTTCATAAACAGTGACCTAACCAATTCTTCTTTCTCTTTTGAATGGTTTCCAGTATTGTCATTAAGACCCTGATGTTTATGACCTAAAAATGTTAGAAATATGCAAGCATTTTAGACCTAAAAAGTATTAAAATATGACAATAAATATGACTTCAAAATTTTTGGTAACATTTTCTAAATCTTCAAAATCTTGCCACTGTTTAAATTACCATTATATTGAAAAATATACTTTTAAAATCTAGCACATTCAATATTAATAAATAGGCTTAAGTAATAATATTAATTTGTATTATTCTTCTTCATTCTGGCCTACAATGGATCACGTGGTTCTTAACTCTGGTGAACATTTTTTTTTTTCTTCTTAGCCCAGTATTCCTTCATTCTAGCACTGTGTATGTTTTTTTTTTCTTTCTTGAGTCCATTTCACTCCTACTCCTGGACACAGTGATTTAGCTGTTAATGACTGGAGAGAGTCAGATGTCTTCATTAACTCTCTGAACTTATCTCAGTTGTAAATGTCAATGTGATCAAAGTTTATGTATTGTAGGTCTTTCCGAACTAAATTTGTCCATTTGGCATTTGTTGTTTTTTCTCTAGATACAGTGTTGACGATCCTTGAAGTGAGTCTGGCTGTCCATCCTGACTATGACTATGACCTTAATCTTCTCTTCCTCATAGCTGTTGTAATGCTCTCTATTTTACTGTACATTTCTTTGTTGTGCCTGATTCTGTACCCATCTCTTTCTTTAATGGTACCCATAATTTATCTGAGGATCTTTCGATCTTTCATTTCCAGTTTTCTGAGCTGTCCTCCCCGGGTCATGTTTAGGCATTCTGAGGTGTACAATACAGATGGTCTTACTACAGTATTGTAGTGCCTAAGTTTAAGAATCAAGGAGAGGGATTTAGACTTGTATATGTTCTTACAAGGATGAAAAGCTCTTTCTAATTTAGTGCATCTACTCTTCATTGCAAGGTCCTCATTTATATTTGGGGTTATCTATTCTCCAAGATATTTGAATGAGTTGGCCTTTCGTATTATTTTGTCCCCCAAAGAAATGAAGTTGGGTGGTTCTGTGATGTTGGTCAGAAATTCTGTTTTGTTGACAGCGATCTTCAGCCCTACTTTAGCTGCTATGCGTTCGAGCGAGGATAGCTGGTACATACCTTCTTCCTTACTTGAAGCTAAGAGTGTGAGATTATCTGCAAAGGCTAAGCAAGTGCCTTTTAACTTGTCTTTTTTGTAGCCGATTTTTAATCCAGAGTTGTCAGCTTGTATATTCTTCCATTCCCGAATGACCTTCTTCAGCAGACCGTTAAACAGGATGGGGGACAAACCATCTCCTTGTCTAACACCTGTTTTGATCTCGAAGCTTTTTGATAATACCCCTTTGAATTTGACTTTGGATGTGGTGTTCATTAGAGTAGCCTTCACAAGATTCAAAATCTTCTTATCCAGTACCATCCAGTACCGAGTCGTAGGCCTTCTGAAAGTCAACGAAAATTGCTACATAAGGTGAGGCACTGAGTTTTTTGTAGGTAAAGATAATTTTGAGGTTCAGAATCTGCTCTGTGCATGACCTTGACTTCCTAAATCCAGTTTGGTACTCTCCTCTGCAGGATTCTAATTGTGCCTCCACTTTTTTAAGCAATGCTTTGGAGAAGATTTTGTAAGTCCCTGATATGAGAGAGATCCCTCCTATAATTGTTAGGGTCTAACTTGTCACCTTTATTGTGCAGCGGGTGGATGAGAACTGAAGTCCAATCCCTTGGTAGTGTTTCCGTCATCCAGATATCAGTTATGATTCTGTGGATACTGTCAGTTGACTCTTCATCTGCATGTTTCCATAATTCTGCAATGATGCCATCTTCGCCTGCTGCTCTGTTGGATTTCAGTTCAGAGATGATCTGTTTGATTTCTTCTTTGGTAGGAGGAAGGGAGTCAAGGTTAACAGCATTCTTGGGTTGAAATTGTAGTTTTCCCTCGGTTCCTTCTGCATTGAGGAGGTCATCAAAATATTTTGCAAGGGCTGTAGTACAATCTTCATTGTTCATTTTTGTTCTCCGTCTGGTCCTCGAAGGTGAAGTGTTGGGACTGAGTAAGCATTTGTCAGGGATTTTAGAGTTTACTAATTTTTATTATTATATGGTATTTTGAATTTATTTAATTACTCAATCCAGAGGTAACCAACTCTAGACTCTGCACATTTTGATGGGTGATCAGAAAAATTTACAATAGCAAATTACATATATTCCAAAGTTTTCAAACAGGAATGTTCTTCTATTTTCATGCAACATTGACTTGTAACGGGGAAAAGACCACTGAACATATTCAAGCCTATTTAAAATATGTTGAATCATTAGAGTTCAATTTGGGCTCACCTTTCTGTCACTTTCTATGCATCTGTCTTTTGCTATACAACTTACCATCCTAATTTACATAGGCCCTACACATATATTTCTAAGAAAGATAATTGTAAGAAATTACAGACAACAATTAGAAGATGTCAAAATGCGTCTTTGAGACAACTGCCAGCAAGTCTACGAAAATGGTATAAAAAAGATAAAAATATGACAAAAATATGAAAATTCACGGGGATATGACCATGATATGAAAAATTACCAGGATATGACAAAAAAACATTAAAAAAGCCAAAATATGACTTTATATGACCTGTGAAAATTTTAATCGCCATAGATAAAATCATGCTTAAGTTGTATTTTCCATTGATAGAATATAAAGAAAAACAGTATGACATGTCATAAACATCTGGGCCCTATTTTGTCATCCTTTCTTCACCTACTCTTTCCAGTACTAATTCATTCCTTAATTTGTCTTGCCAATTTATTTTTTCAATTTTTCTCCACACCCACATTTCAAAAGATTTCGATCTTCTTTCTTCCTCCCTTTTCAAAGACCATGTCTCACACCCATAAAAAGCAGTGCTCCATACAAAGCACTTCATATACCTCTTCTTAAGGTCCATATTCAGTGGCCCACTCATCAGTACCCTTTGCTTCATGTATGCTTCCTTGGCCATTGGTCTTCACCTCATCCAAACGTAATAGATAATTTCTGATTGTACTCCCTAAATATATGAATGCAGATACTTGTTTTATTTCTTCACCCAAGTGAACTAACTATCTTTATCGTTACAGCCTTCTTCTTACTCATGATCATTGCCTTAGTCTTTTTTTTTCTGTTAATTTTCATACCAAAGTTTTCACACAATATGCTCAATTTTTCCAGTATTATATTAATAATTTTCTCAGTTTCTGTTAGGACCACCACGTCATCACCAAATCTGATGCATTAAATTTTCTTTCCTCCCACATTAATACTTTTTTATTTTTTTATTTAGCTAATATATTTACAACCCGTGTTTCACCTACAGGTATATCACGGGATATTTACAGTATGATAACAACATATGGATAAATTATTGAAGTGAATGGAAGATTTTCTTGAGGAATTCTGTTACTTCGACAGTGATCCAATGGTATTTCACAATCATCGACGGGGAAGTTGATCGTAGCACAGCAGGTCGTTCTCTTGAGTACGTGGTGCGTTCAGTCAACAGGTGTCGAGCAGTCTGTGGAGATTTTTCTGGGCAGCTGCAGAGTGGTGAATCCATTATGTTCATTTTTGGAGATAGGATTTAAAGCGACCATGATTTGTAATAAATTGCGTGGTTATGCAGTTGGGCCAGATAGATGAGAACATTCTGTGTGGTATATTAGGAATGAATAATTTTGTATGGAAGGAATCTTCAGAGCTGGTATATATGGAGTTCCAAATTGTTGTATAGTATTCAGTTAATACTTGTTTGGCATAATTTAGAGGTGGTGATTTGTAGTCTATTGTAGTTTTATAGCTAGCAGCAATCTTTGCTATTTGTTTTATGTCGCGCCGACACAGATACGTCTTATGGCGACGATGGGATAGGAAAGGCCTAGGAAGTGGAAGGAAGCGGCGTGGCCTTAATTAAGGTACAGCCCCAGCATTTGCCTGGTGTGAAAATGGGAAACCATGGAAAACCATCTTAGGGCTGCCGACAGTGGGGCTCAAACCCACGATCTCGGCGGCAATCTTGGAAAGATAGTCAGCTCTGTCTTTCTCCCCGAAGTCCTGTGGGTCCTTTAATCCAGAGAAGAGTAATCTTGTTCATTTTGTTGAGGGTAATAAGTTTGTCTCTGATTTGAGTGACGAGAGGATGGGTAGTTTTCTTATTAGCTATGGCAAAAATTGCATCTTTTGAGTCAACATGAATAGCATAAGTTGAAATACAGTTTTTATGTAGTTCTATCCATTCCACAGTCATGATGATGCCCAATAGTTTGGCTTGGAATACCGAGCAATTAATATCTAACCTTTTTATTATAATGAAGCTTTCCTTCGAGTTTTTCTTGACTACCACTCCTGCTCCGACATGGTTTTGCGTTTTTGATCCGTCTGAAGATAAGGACATCTGCTTTATGTACAGCTCCTGAAGCATTTATGTTTATATGATTCTCTCTAGGATGGTTCCTTCTTGATATTGTTTGGATTTCAGTTTCTTTCAGTGAAGGAACTACTGCGTTTGTGGGTTGACCTCTGGAGATGGCTTTGATGTCGTTATGTAAAAGAATGGCTATATCTATGGGCACTGTGCAGGCTATAGCTTGCAAAGCATTGTTCGAGGCTGTTCTGTATGCCTTTGTTGCAAATATCAGAAAATATCTTTGTATTTGTTGCAATTTCAATTTGGCTCTTTTTGATATGGTGATGCTCCATACTTCTGCGGCATACAATATGACGGGTAAAATAGCGTGATTATATATCGTCATCAAATTACGATAAAACATGACCCAAGACGCTTTGGAATATCTGACTAAGTTCTTCCGGATTTGCATTATTTTAATGTCCAGGTATTGCATGTGCGGGTACCAGTCCATTTTGTTGTCCAGCATTACTCCCAAATACTTGATAACAATTTCGAATTATTTCCTCAAGCTATATACTGTATTAAACAAGGTTGGTGAAAGACAACAAACTTGTCTAAACCCTTTAAACAGACAAACATAAAAACACAAAAGGACAAGGACAATCTCCATATCTTCACACACTACTGTCCTCGACTTGCCATTATCTTCATCCAGTTATGTGTTCCATTTTTTGTTCTTATCATCTGTATACGACTTGATTTGATACTTGTTTGTACCATTTCAATTTATATCACCTCATAGGAATCCTTTCCTCCTTTTGTGTTTGTCCTGTCTTCCTAATCTTTTACCACCTGTATTTTATGGTTATTTTGTTTTTTTGTTTTTTTCCTTTTCCTGTAATTATCTAGATTTCTTCTTATCCCAAACTTCCTACATCTGTGCACTGGGGGTCTGTTGGGAGGACCCTTCAATGAGTGCCGATGCCTGCCCTCCTGATGAGGTTGGGAAGTGGAAACAAGCTCATCAGGTGCTGAGAAAAGATGGTAGGCGAGGGGAGAGAGGGGAAACTATCATTGGTGGAGGGAGGGCCTCTTTGCTCAAGATATCTTATCAATATTAAATATACTGTAATAAAATAAAAATAATGTTCATATAACATTTGTACATGTTTCAAGAATCATAATTCTCTTCTTCAGCAAAAAATAATCTCTTTGAGAATCCAATGGCGTGATTAGAATGCATTCTAATGCATTTCCCAAAAAATGTACGGTGTGAAACATTATTTTATTACAGTAGGTTTAATATTGACAAGGCAGATTCAAATTAAATTCCTTGATACTTCTTCATATACTGACGCTTAATGTAGATGTACCCTCAGTGTACGTAGGTTATGTTCTGAATCTATATTGAACATGGCTAACCATATCATCAATCACTACTGATCTACATTTAGGGCAGTCACCCAGGTGGCAGATTCCATATCTGTTGTTTTCCTAGCCTTTTCATAAATGATCGCAAAGAAATTGGAAAATTATTGAACATCTTCCTTGGTAAGTTATTCCAATCCCTAACTCCCCTTCCTATAAACGAATATTTGCCCCAATTTGTCCTCTTGAATTCCAATTTTATCTTCATATTGTGATCTTTCCTACTTTTAAAGACACCACTCAAACTTATTCGTCTACTGATGTCCTCCCACGCCATCTCTCCACTGACAGCTCGGAACATTCCACTTAATTGAGCAGCTCGTCTCCTTTCTCTCAAGTCTTCCCAGCCCAAACTTTGCAACATTTTTATAATGCTACTCTTTTGTTGGAAATCACCCAGAACAAATCGAGCTGCTTTTCTTTAGATTTTTTCCAGTTCTTGAATCAAGTAATCCTGGTGAGGGTCCCATACACTGGAACCATACTCTAGTTGGGATCTTACCAGAGACTTATATGCCCTCTCCTTTACATCCTTACTACAACCCCTTAATACCCTCATAACCATGTTCAGAGATCTGTACCCTTTATTTACAATCATATTTATATGATTACCCCAATGAAGGTCTTTTCTTATATTAACACCTAGGTACTTACAATGATCCCCAAAAGGAACTTCCACCCCATCAATGCAGTAATTAAAACTGAGAGGACTTTTCCTATTTGTGAAAACTTTTAACCCCGTTTATCATCATACCATTGCCCACCGTCCATCTCACAACACTATCGAGGTTACCCTGCAGCCACTCACAACCTTATAACATATTTATTACTCTGTACAGAATAACATCATCTGCAAACAGCCTTATCTCTGATTCCACTTCTTTACACATATCATTGATATATATAAGAAAACATAAAGGTCCAATACTACTGCCTTGAGGAATTCCCCTCTTAATTATTACAGGGTCAGATAAAGCTTTGCCTACTCTAATTCTCTGAGTTCTATTTTCTGGAAATATAGCCACCCATTCAGTCACTCGTTTTTCTAGTCCAATAGCATTCATTTTTGCCACTAGTCTTCCATGATCTACCATATTACTGGTACCATAGTTGGAAAAATAATTTAGTGGGCATTGTTAAAAACACTTATCATTACATCATACAAGACTCCATATAGACTCATACTGCATGTTTTTGTGGTGCCAATTACACTTATTATACTCATGCTAATTAACCACCATTTTCAGAAGACAGCCAACGGCCGTAGCCGTGTTGAAATATCGGATCCCGTGAGATCTCCGAAGTTAAGCAACATTGGGCGTGGTCAGGCGTTGGATGGGTTGCCACGCGCTGTTGGTTAAAGACACCACTCAAACTTATTCGTCTACTGATGTCCTCCCATGCCATCTCTCCACTGACAGCTCGGAACATACCACTTAAGCGGTATGGGGATGGAGGAGCGGAAAGGAACTGGCCACCCTACCGCACGTAAACTCTGGCTCAGGAACACCTCTGCGGAGGTTTGGACCTGCCTTCGGGCAGAATAACCCTTACCTACCTTACCTTCAGAAGACAGAAAATCAACATCACAAAATTTAAAATGGTTAGACTACTTTAATAATAATAATAATAATAATAATAATAATAATAATAATAATAATAATAATAATAATAATTTTTTTTTTTACGAGGGATTGTGGAAAATCTTCAAAAGACACTTGCGAAGGGTCCACCCTCCACAAGTGTGTGGAATTCTTACCCACTAAAAACCACACACCCTTTTCCCACGATGTGTATCATCACCCCGGAACCGCTCTCGCATTACTTCAGGGTGATATCGTGCTTTGTCTTTCAGACGTATTCTTTCTTCATTTCTCCTTTACGAACGTTCGTATGCTTCCAAATCCTTCTTCTACTGATGAAGGACGTTCTCCACGAACACTGCCATGCGAACCCACGATTCCTGGTTTCGCAGCATCACCGAAATAATATTATCTGTTGTCAATTCTCCTAGTTCAGTTTCCACACATCTTCTCTGAATCGTCCAATGGCCGCATACAAAAAAGGTGTGAAATACGTCGCCAATGTCATCACAGTATATGCATGCTGCGTCACTCGCTCCATATAGACTCATACTGCACGTTTTTGTGGTGCCAATTACACTTATTATACTCATGCTAATTAACCACCATTTTCAGAAGACAGCCAACGGCCGTAGCCGTGTCGAAACACCGGATCCCGTGAGATCTCCGAAGTTAAGCAACATTGGGCGTGGTCAGGAGTTGGATGGGTTGCCACGCACTGTTGGTTAAAGACACCACTCAAACTTATTCATCTACTGATGTCCTGCTGTATTCACCACCTCCCACACTGCATCTAGCGTCGAGTGTCCTCTCCAAAATCCATGTTGGCGAACAGATAAATCCCCTGCTAGTTGAACTGCTGAGAGGATTCTGGGCTTCAGAAGTTTCTCCAGGCCTTTTCCAGCTGTGTCCAGCATATATAAAGGTCTATAACCGCCAAGTTTCCCTTTGCTGATCAGAACCAAACGAGCATCACCTGCAGGAATTTCCGGAAATATCCATGCCCAGTTAGAAGCTGCGTGAGGTAGTAATTTACTTCACCATGGGCCCTTTCAATCCAGATATCCAAGCGTGGTATCAGTCGCTTGGTCCATTTGCCTTGAGGGTCACTTTCCCATCTGAGTTGCCATCGCCTCATCCGTTGACTGAAGGCACGCTTCTTTGCACATTTCTTTCCCAGCTCTCCTTGGGTACGCCAGATTTCATGTCACTCCAATGCAAGTAGGTCTATTGGGGCTATCGCTGCCACCGTGAGGATTGCAGGTTCGGAAACAGTGCGGTATGCACATGCAATACGTAAAGCCGCTCTCCGTTGTACGGCAGCTATCCTTCTCCGATACCAAGCAAATCTCAAGGATTCAGCCCAGATTTCAGAGTTATATAGGAGCACTGACTGAACCGTCGACATGAAAAGACGTCGTTTACTGGATTTCGGACCTTTAATATTTCCCATTAGTCTGCTAAGTGCAGTCATGTATTTTACTGCCTTGTCTGTCGCTCTCTGAATATGATTCCAGAATGTGAGTTTGGAGTCAAGAGTCACTCCTAGATATTTTGTGCTCGCAGATGTTTCAATCACTAACTCTCCAACAGTCATTGGTACAAGAGTTTCGATCCTTTTCCTCGTCAGAAGAACTATCTCCGTTTTGTGTTCGACTAATGTTAGACTGTGGCTCATCATCCATTCTTTTAGGTGCCGCATCACCTGGTTCAGTTTGATTTGAGCCATTTCAACATTACGAGTTACTATCAAGGCGGCCACATCATCAGCGTAGCCCACAAGCTTCGTGTCCTCTGGCATCTCCAAACGTAACAAGCCATCATACATTATGTTCCAAAGATCTGGACCAAGGATCGATCCCTGTGCTTCACCAGCCGTCAGGCGTTTTGTCTTTTCTCCATCTTCCATATCATACAACAGAGTGTGATCTTTGAAGTAGTCTCTCATTATGCGCATAAGATATTGTGGTAGCTTGAAAGTTTCCTCAAGAGCTACCAACATGTCGCTCCATCTTGCCAAATTGAAGGCATTCTTCACATCCAGGGTAACTAGAAGTGTCAATTTACAAAAAACACATATAACAAGAAAGCGATCTCTATTAGGACAAAACTACGCCACTATCAGGCAGTAATTCAACCAGAGTGCTTATATGCTTCAGAATGCCTGGGATTAACAACCAGGGAAGACATTGAAGAAATCGAGAAGAAGGAAAGAAAGATTCTAAGAAAAATCCTCGGTCCAAAGAAATGTACGGACACATATTGATTATGCAGTAACGAAGAAATATATAAAACATGCAGTAGGATTTCAGATGTCATTCGAAAGCGAAGAGTTAAATTTTTTGGACATATTTCAAGAATGCCTGATAACAGACTTGTCAAGAAAATCTTTAACCACTTCAATAAGCCCAATAGGAAAGGCAGCTCTTATGAAAAATGGTTTGTTAACATGAAGGAGGATTTGCAAGAAATAAACATCACACATCAAGACATCCACAATAGAACCACCTTCAGAAACAAGTTACACACATTTAAGGGTTTCCTAGAGCCAGAAACAGCGACCAAGAAGAAACAACAATGGTCGGCTGAAAGAAAAGAAGCAGCAAGCAGGAGGATGAAGGAGTACTGGCGCCAAAGAAAGTTTAAATCATGAGGAGTTATTTACGTGGTCCACAGCTGACCAAAATCGATAGAAGAAGAAGAATATAAAGATTATTTTCAATTCTATCCATTTTTGCCAGGATACTAACTGATTGTTTTTATTTTGGCCTGTATGTCATACGGGCTCAACTACAGGACTGCATATTACTCCGAGATTCAAGCAGAATATATATTCTAGGAAAATATAGTAAACTCTTTACAAACTGTACTTCCAGTTTTTCTCTTCTACCTGCTGAGTTGAGTGACACCAATAGAGAGCCAAATTTATTTCGTGTTTGCATTTTGACTCCAATTACTCCACTTCAGATGACCCATAGCAACTTTTCAATCAATCAATCAATCAATCAATCAATCAATCAATCAATCAATCAATCAATCAATCAATCAATCAATCACTACTGATCTGCATTTAGGGCAGTCGCCCAGGTGGCAGATTCCCTATCTGTTGTTTTCCTAGCCTTTTTTTAAATGATTGCAAAGAAATTGGAAATTTATTAAACATCTCCCTTGGTAAGTTATTCCAAATCCTAACTCCCTTCCTATAAACGAATATTTGCCCCAATTTGTCCTCTTGAATTCCAACTTTATCTTTACATTGTGATCTTTCCTACTTTTAAAGACACCATCCAAACTTATTCGTTTACTGATGTCCTCCCACGCCAACGGGGGTGAAACACTGGCAACCAGGTATGAGTTAGCTGGAATGTTTATAATGTCCAATAACGGACCATTTATGAGGTGTGTTCAAAAAAAGACCGAACTTTGTAAATTGCGTGCAAACCGCAACATTGAGCGAGTTGTGACTGTGGCGGCGCCTAGCGGCAACTTCTGACAACAGACCGCTGCTTTCCGCATTCCATTGCCTGCATTATTAGTTGAGTTAGAGCCTCTGAAGTGATTGCGTGTGTCACATGTTCGTCGAATTCTGTAATGAAACAGCTTGAGGAACAGCACGTGTGCATGAAGTTCTGCTTCAAAGTTGGGAAAACGTTTGTGGAAACACTGGAGATGAGACGTGGGTGTACGGTTACGATGTCGAAACCAAAAGGCAATCATCACAGTGGGTGGGGAAAGGTTCTCCTCGACCGAAAAAAAGCACAAATGAGTCGTTCAAACATCAAGGTGATGCTGATTGTGTTTTTTGATTGGAAAGGCATTGTCCATCACGAGTTTGCATCCCGAGGCCAGACAGTGAACAAAGAACTGTACCAGAATGTTTTAATGCATTTGAGAGATGCTGTGCGCAGGAAGAGGCCTGAACTGTGGGAAAACAAATCCTGGATGTTGCACCATGACAATGCGCCAGCACATACCTCTCTCTCGGTCCACAGTTATCTGGCAAAACACCAAATTCCTGTTGTGCCCCATCCGCCCTATTCTCCCGACTTGGCTCCAGCAGACTTTTTCTTATTCCCCAAATTGAAAACCACCTTGAAAGGACATCGTTTCCAAGACATTGAAGAGATCAAGGAGAATGCGACGAGGCAAATTCGCGCCATCAAAGAAAGTGCATTCCCGGAAGCATTCCAAAAGTGGAAGAAACGTTGGCAACACGCTGTTGATAGTGCAGGGGACTATTGTGAAGGGGACAGTCTGTGAAATGATGTAAGCTACATAATAAAGTTTTTCTAGCCACAGTTCGGTCTTTTTTTGAACACACCTCGTATATTGGTATTACATACCACTTAGTCGAGCAGCTCATCTCCTTTCTCCCAAGTCTTCCCAGCCCAAACTTTGCAACATTTTTGTAACGCTACTCTTTTGTCGGAAATCACCCAGAACAAATCGAGCTGCTTTTCTTTGGATTTTTTCCAGTTCCTGAATCAAGTAATCCTGGTAAGGGTCCCATACACTGGAACCATACTCAAGTTGAGGTCTCACCAGAGACAAATATGCTCTCTCCTTTACATCCTTACTACAACCCCTAAATACTCTCATAACTATGTGCAGAGATCTGTACCCTTTATTTACAATCATTTTTATGTGATTACCCCAATGAAGATCTTTCCTTATATTAATACATAGGTATTTACAATGATCCCCAAAGGGAACTTTCACCCCATCAACGCAGTAATTAAAACTGAGAGGACTTTTTCTATTTGTGAAACTCACAACCTGACTTTTATCCCCGTTTATCATCATACCATTGCCTACCGTCCATCTCACAACATTATCGAGGTCATTTTTCAGTTGCTCACAATCTTGTAACTTATTTATTACTCTGTACAGAATAACATCATCTGCAAAAAGCCTTATCTCTGAGTCCACTTCTTTGCACATATCATTGATATATATAAGAAAACATAAAGGTCCAGTAATACTGCCTTGAGGAATTCCCCTCTTAATTTTTACAGGGACAGATAAAGCTTCACCTACTCTAGTTCTCTGAGTTCTATTTTCTAGAAACAGAGCCACCCATTCAGTCACTCTTTTGTCAAGTCCAATAGCACTCATTTTTGCCAGTAGTCTCCCATGATCTACCTTATCAAATGCCTTAGATAAGTCAATTGCAATACAGTCCAATTGACCTCCTGAATCCAGGATATCTGCTATATCTTGCTGGAATCCTACAAGTTGGGCTTCAGTGGAATAACCTTTCCTAAACCCAAACTGCCTTCTGTCAAACCATTTATTAATTTTGCAAACATGTCTTATATAATCAGAAAGAATGGTTTCCCAAAGATTACATACAATTCATGTCAAACTGACTGGCCTGTAATTTTCAGCTTTATGCCTATCACCCTTTTCTTTATATACAGGAGCTACTATAGCAACTCTCAATTCATTTGGTAAAGTTCCTTCATGCAAACAAAAATCAAACAAGTACTTCTGATATGGTACTATATCCCAACCCATTGTCTTTAGAACATCCCCAGAAACCTTATCAATTCCAGCTGCTTTTCTAGTTTTCAACTTTTGTATCTTACTGTAAATGTCATTGCTGTCATAGGTAAATTTTAATCCTTCTTTAGTATTAGTCACCTCCTCTATCTGGACATTGTCCTTGTAACCAACAATCTTTACATACTGCTGACTGAATACTTCTGCCTTTTGAAGATCCTCGCATACACACTCCCCTTGTTCATTAATTATTCCTGGAATATCCTTTTGGAACCTGTTTCTGCCTTAAAGTACCTATACATACTCTTCCATTTTTCACTAAAATTGGTGTGGCCACCAATTATGCTTGCCATCATGTTATTCTTAGCTGACTTCTTTGCTAGATTCAATTTCTTAGTAAGTTCCTTCAATTTCTCCTTACTTCCACAGCCATTTCTAACTCTATTTCTTTCCAGCCTGCACCTCCTTGTTAGTCTCTTTACTTCCCTGTTATAATATAGTGGATCTTTACCATTCCTTACCATCTTTAAAGGTACAAACCTATTTTCACATTCCTCAACAATTGCTTTAAACCCATCCCAGAGTCTGTTTACATTTTTATTTACCATTTTCCAACGATCATAGTTGCTTATTAAAAACTCCCTCATGCCTGTTTTATCAGCCATATGGTACTGCCTAACAGTCCTAATTTTAATTTCTTCCTTTCTTTCACATTTATTTTTAATTACCACAAAAACAGCTTCGTTAATAATACCATCTATTACTTCGTTTTCTCTATAGAGCTCATCTGGTTTTACCAGCACCACATCCAGAATATTCTTCCCTCTAGTTGGTTCCATCACTTTCTGAATTAGCTGTCCTTCCCATATTAACTTATTTGCCATTTGTTGGTCATGCTTCCTGTCATTTGCATTACCTTCCCAATTGACATTTGGTAAATTGAGATCATCCGTTACGATCACGTTCCTTTCCTTATCGTTTCCCACATAGCTGATTATCTTATCAAATAATTCTGAATCAGCATCTGTGCTACCCTTTCTGGTCTGTACACTCCAAAGACATCTAGTTGCCTATTATCTTTAGAAATGAGCCTTACCCCTAGAATTTCGTGCTTGTCATCTTTAACTTTTTCGTAGCTTACAAATTCTTCTTTCACGAGAATGAATACTCCCCCTCCTACCTTTCCTATCCTATCTCTACAATACACCGTCCAGTTCCGTGAGAAAATTTCTGCATCCATTATATCATTTCTCAGCCATGGTTCAACTCCTATTACAATATCTGGTAAGTTTATATCTAATAAATTACTTAATTCTATTCCTTTCTTTACAATACTTCTACAGTTGAGTACTAACAGTTTTATGTCATCCCTACTTGATTTCCAGTTCCCTGTTCCCTTAACACCACTGCCTAGCGCACCCTGTTTCCCTGAATGTACCTCCCTATAACCCTTCTAAACCAATTTCCTAACTTATATGTACCATTGCGGTTTAAGTGAAGGCCATCTGATCGCAGATCCCTATCTCGTACCCACCCATTAGGATCTAAAAATTTCACTCCCATTTTCCCACATACCCACTCCATAGTCTCATTTAAATCCCCAATCACCTTCCAGTCAGTATCCCTCCTACACAGTATTCCACTGATAACAATCTTCGCTTCCTAGAAATTCATCTGTGCTGCATTTACCAGATCCCAGACATCCCTAACTATGTTGGTACTTATACCTGCTTGTCGTACGTTGTTAGTACCAACGTGAAACACTACCACCTTCTCCTTTCCCTCCTCCTTCTCTTCTACTTTCTTCAACATCTGTCTTAACCTCATTCCTGGATAACACTCTACCCTGGTACCCTTTCCTCCACACACTTTCCCGACATGTCTAACGATAGAATCCCATGAAGCACATGTCATCTTTCACTTTGTCCATCCACTGTAGTTATGGTCATCCTCAAGGATGGTGACCCTCCACATTCGGTTGAAGGAAACTGGTGATGCACATGCACATGCTCGTGATTCTTGCATTATATCAGTGATTGCGTCAACCTTGAATTTCTTACTCACATCATTGTTCCTTACACGGTCTAGTCAAGCGAAGGCAATAGATCATTGCAGCATATTAATTTCCATTGCATGAAGTGTCTGTTTGTGTTTTAATGTTTTAGGACAGCATTCAGTTCATAAAGAGCTGCCAGTCTGACGACTGCTCAATAGACTTTAGATTTTAGGTGCAATGATATTTTCTTGTCTAGTTTATGAGAATATAATGGTTTATTGTCACTTGTATATACAATTACAAAATTCTCCCTCATGCTTTAACGTAAGATAGTGACTATAAAACTTTGATGTATCAGCACATTAGCAAATGGAATATGAAGAAGAGCACTTTCCTCTCTTGTCGTCTTATGGATATTTCTTCTATATACATATGATAGGAAGAATGGAGATAACATATCCAGTGTTAGTAATGGAAAGAAACAAGTGAAATGAAATCATTGTTTCTTTCTGGATTGAACTTGTTATGTTCAGTTCAGGATAGTATCCAAAATAGTTTTCCAGGTTAAAAGACAAGTTTTGCCTGTTACAAGTTCTGTTAAGTGTTTATTTTCTCATGGAATAACATTTCAACAGTATTCTTCTGAGAATAGCTCCTTTTCTTAAGCAATAATATTATTACTGCATTGCTATGTACAGGTTGTATATGGAGTGTTCCCAAAAATGCAGGAAGTAATTTGGGTGTGGATAATACACACCCAAATAACACAAAGTGTTCCTGTAAATGTACATCCTATGGTTGTTCGTTTGAAATTTTCCTGTGTATGTTATCAACTGAAAAGGAGGAGGTATTCTGTATTCATTTTGGAGTTAGGAATTCTGTCTTAACGTTTCATATAATTTAATTTACTATCTAATCATTTGAACGACCCGCATAAGCAGAAACGTATTAGGAGGAAGAAGAAGAAGAAGAAGAAGTAGAAGAAGATCTAATCATTATGAGTTTGATGATGTCTGTTCTTCCTCCAAAGCCAAAATATCATAAGATTCTGTCATAGATACCATTATGCACAATTCCCAACAACACTTAAAAATATGTTGTTTAGTAGCCAAAAAGCCATCATACTAGCGATGCATTTTGATTATATCTCGTACACAATCACAACTAGAGCTACTTGAAGTGGGCTGTGCCTGGTAGGTCTATTATCTGTAATTCCAGTACAAATTTGGAATCTCATAAATATCAACTTTTTACAAGTGGTTTAACGTCGCACTAACACATCAAAGGTTTTCAGCGACACAGGGATGGGAAAAGGCTAGGATTCGGAAGGTAGTGGCCACGGCCTTAATTAAGTTACAGCCCCACCATTTGCCGACCATGGGATTCGAACCCACCATCTCCCAGTGCAAGCTTACAGCTACACCATCCTGACCACAAAGCCAACTCCATTGGTTAAACAATTAACCATAGGTTGTATGCTCGTAGGGACAATAAGAGGTTGTGGTAAGGATATAAAGGAGAGGGCGTACAAGTCTCTGATAAAACCACAAGTATGACTCCAGCGTATGGCACCCTCACCAGGATTACTGGAAACATCTAAAGAAAACCAGCTCGATTTGTTCTGGGTGATTTCCAACAAAAAGAGTAGCGTTGCCAAAATGTTGCAAAATTTGGGAAGATTTGGGGGAAAAGAGACAAGCTGCTCCACTAAGTGAAATGTGGAGAGATGGCATACAATTTTAAATAAATTTGAGTGGTGTTTTTAAAAGTAGGAAAGATCATACTGTGAAGATAAAGCAGAAGTCAAAAGGACGAAGTGGGGCAAATATTTGTTTATAGGAAGAGGAGTTTAGGAATTGGGATCAATTACTAAGGGAGGTTTTCAATAAATTTACAACTTCTTTGAAATTATTTAAGAAAAGACTAGGTTAACACTGATAGAGAATCTGCCACCTGAACAATCGCCCTAAATGCATATCAATGGTGACTGATTGATTTATTATTTTTGGATGTACTATTCAGAGGCTGCCTGGCAGAGGTGGTAAAGGTGTGCTTGGTTCGCCCGGAAGGATGTGGGTTCAAATTCCTGTCAGGAAGTCGTAAAATTTAAGAAACGAGATTTCCACTTCTGGAGGTGCATACGACCCTGAGGTTCACTCAGCCTACACCAAAAATGAGTACCAGGTTAATTCCTGGGGGCAAAGGTGGCCGGGTGAAGAGCTAACCACTCTACCCCATCACGTGCCGAGGTTAACAATGGTGGAAGCCTTTACCTTCCACTCCTCCAAGGGCCTTCATGGCCTGTATGGAGGTGATTTTGCTTTGCTTTTTTGGATGTACTATTCAAGCCCTGATTACTTCCCACATTTTTGGGAAAACCCTGTTTTTATATACTTGCACAAGATGATTGGCTCCATTTCCTGGTACAAAGAATATACTAGCCTGCAAAAAAAAAAAACTTTTTTGTGTGGTAAAAACGAAAATAGGTGGATTTTATGAATTTCTTAAAGCAGAATTCGAGAAAAAAATTAGTTTTGGCGTATCACATCTGGTTTAGTGGCAATTTTACAAAATGTTATTTTGTTCCTACGTAAAATTGTTGATACTTAGTATTGATTAAATTTGATATATTAATATAAATTTCAGTTTGCAAAACATAATCATATTGTGCATGCATTAAATACACATAAATGCTGCTTTGTAAGCAAGTAGATGGTTTGTATTATATTTTTAATGTATATTGAAATTCGTGAAACTGAAGCATAACGCACCTATTTAGTTTCGGCTGTACAGTTGCTTTTAAATTAATATAACCATACTTTGAATAAAAATCACATGGTTAAACATACATAGTTTTGTTACTTACATTATGTGCAGGTTAGATTCACACCTCCGTCTTTTCCTGTTTTCCGTGGAATTTCCGGATTTTTGAAGTTCTTGAATGATCTCTAGAAGGGTCGTCTCGTGGAATTGACCAACACTAATTGGCCATCATATTCACATCCCAATGTCCCTGATAGTGTCGTTCTGCATCTTTGAGATCCTGGTGAAACCTTTCACCTTGTTCTTCACTGACAGCTCCTAAATTTGGAGGGAAATAATCCAGATGCGAAGCTAAGAAATGAAGCTTAAGGCTCATATTACAAGCGAGTTCCTTAAACTTTACCAACATTTTCCTTACAGTTTCTTTGTATTGAGGGTCCTTAACATTGCCAAGGAATTTAGTCACTACATCTTTGAATGTGTTTCATGCCTCTTTCTCAATTTTGGCCATTGTGTCTGTGAAATTTTTATCCTTCATCAGTTTACGAATCTGTGGTCCATCAAATACGCCTTCTTTGATTTTTGCATCTGATAATGAGGGAAATTTAGTGAATAAATATTGGAAGCATAGGCTACTTTTATCTAATGCCTTGACATACCGTTTCATCAATCCTAATTTGATGTGCAAGGGTGGAGGTAGAATTTTTTCACAGTCAGTAAGACTTTCATTGAAGACATTTTTGAATCCTGGTTGTAGTTGTTTCCTTTCTGGCCAATTCACTGTATTCCAGTGTTTATCCTGTGCCCTGCTATCCCATTCGCATAGGAAACAGGGAAATTCTGTATAGCCTTTTTGTTGTCCCAGCAGCAATCCAATGATCTCCAAATTACTACAAATTTGCCACCCATGCTCGTGATATTTAATTTTTTCAAGCACCAACTTCAAGGTCTCATATGTTTCAGACATTTTTGTGGAGTGTGCAAGTGGTACAGATGCCAGAACATTTGTATTATGAAGCAAAGTGTCAATAAAAACACGCCAGTTACTAGGATCATACTCTTTCTCTCCCAATTGACGTAGAAGATTTGAAACATCCATACAAAATACAAGTTCATCTTCGTGAGTATAATACTTTTGGACTGTTATCTTTGAAAGGAAACTGCTTTATCAGTCCATTATAAACATTGAATAAGGGCTGGGGCTTTTAACATGTCTGTTTATTCAAGTGGTCTAAGATGAAAGACAAATGCTCAACTGTTTTATCTTCAGTTCTACATACCTCGCGGTCTATTGGGTATCTGGGGGAGTTTGTTATAAATTTACCAGGAAACCCCCAAGTACAAAATGAAAATTTAGACAGCAATAAACCTATAATCAAATGCAAACAGTAACAAATCAAATCACATAATTGTCTTCTAAAAAAAAGTTGCGTGATAACATCTCTCAACATTACATCTTACGAATTCATGCAGATACTAAAACACTGAATTGCGTCAAAACTAGATGTGATAGGAACAAAATAGCATCATTTTGGAATCAGGGCAGCGATTTCCAAAAGAATTACATATTTTCTATTTTCCCGCAAAATCATGTTGGCTAGTGGTATCAGAGATAGAGCTCATTTTGTTCCTATGTTCCTACTGTACATTGATCGCTCATAGACTGAGTCATTGATTACATATCATTATTTTTATATTACCATTTAAATAATCATCCAATATAAAAAAGTTATATGCTGTGAAAGTATTCTTTGATACAAAGTATAGTATGCCGGAAAAAAAAAAAAAAAGCTGTACTGAAATTACAAACGTGTTCTGAACATCAAGATATGGCATAATAACTACAAGGTGATGATGACAACACATATTTAACTGCATTGGTACAGCATATGTTCAAAATGTGTGCAACCTCACATCTCACTCATTGTTCATAACAGTCCTGTAGATTATCGAACATGTTGATGAACACAGGTTGGTGCAAGGACACAAATAATTACTATCTTCTTTTGCAATTTTGGAAATGCTGAAAGACTCCATTTTCTGGTCTGATGACCCACTAAGGAATGCTCCAAAATTACTAAAGAAGATACATTCGTATTTTTATGTCCTTGCAGTAACCTGTGCTTTTCAACATGTTCCACAATCTACAGGATCATTATGAATAGGTGAGATATGACGGTGCACATTTGAACACATAACGAATCGGCACAGTGAGACGTATGCTGTCACCGTCACCTTGCAAGTTATAATGATGTATCTTGATATTCAGAGCATGTTTGTAATTTCAGTATTATTTGTTTTGCCTCATACTGTAGTAGTCATACAATGCACTCCATAACAGGATTTTATGTTCCTATATTTGCCTTTTCTTGTCTGTTTCCAAGTTTTTTAATAGAAACCAGAAGCTTCATTATCACAGCTGTATTAAAATTAAGTGCACATTTCAGAGGAGTATCCTTGTGAAGGAATATAATATTCCTCTCCATTGAACTTATTTTTGCAAGGATATAGCAAGTATTCAGATAATAAAAAATTATTATTACTATTATTATGCAAAGTCTTTTATTGTAATTGTGAGTTGGTAAATAAGTAAAATCTTGTAGATGCAAACTTGCAAATATTCTGTCGTAAAAGACTGCCATTGGCAGTTAAATGAGATCCTATGTGCACAAATACTGTATAATCTGTCTGTAAAGGAATATATGTTTTGATGTATATACACTTAGCTGTTCTTTAAAGCTCCAAATATATTTGAAGTATAGACTTAATAATTAGCTTTTGGACTTTTGCCGTCTCAGGAAAACGAGGTGAAATTCTTTACATTTCATGGAGTTTGTAGGAAACTCTCTACCTTTCATCTCAACAAGCCAGACAAGTCAGCTGAGCATGTCCTATTGTTGGGTCAAGATGTGTTCCAGGATGTTAGAGCTATTGCACACACTAAACACTACAGGTCTAGGATTATATGGAAAGCTATGGAAATACGTAAAAATTCCTTATAATTTCAACAGGGACACTGGCTATCAATTAAACAATATGTGGTTGCCAGCCATTAAGAATTTACTTAGGTGGTTCTCTTCCCTGTCCTTTCACTATTGAATCGCTTCATGCAGAAAGGACTTAAGTCCACTTTTTACAAAAATGACATTTTTATATCGGCATTTTGAACAAATGTAAATGAATGTATTCATGCTGAAAAGGCTTCAGTCCGGCTTCATGGTAGTCAGTAAACGAGGACTCGATCAATACTATTCAAGGTAAAAGGCCCTCAGTCACAGACTCTGGTCTCTTCCGCATAAAACCATGGTGCTGCTATCTATAGGTAATTTTTGCAGAAGGGGCCCCAGTCCAGAGACTAACAAAAGTTGAGAACTTACAATAATCATTAATTGTAGGTCTGAAACATATTTTTTGTATCTGATTAACATTTTAAAATTCATGATTATGTTAATCTTGATATTTTGTTATATTTTCACGTTTGTTTGTTTAGTTTGTGATTTGTGCAGACCGGGCCTCAGACCAGTGACTTCTATGGGCTCTAAATGAAAAATGACTTAGCTGAACATCGACATGTTCTTATACAACCCATAACTGAGCTGTAACCTACCTACTGCACTTGTTTTAAATGTGATTTGGGTGATATATTATTCCAAAATATTATTTTTATGTTTTCCCAAAAAAAGTGCTATTTTATACTTAGGCCCTTTCTGCATGAAGCGATTCTATTGCTATTTTGTTCAGTGTTTTCCAAATTCTTACTCGCCTCATCACTAGATGGTTCACTCTAGGCTATGTGTCATACTTTTATAACCTACAATGGGACAGGAAAGGCCTAGGAATGGGAAGGAAGCGGCCGTGGCCTTAATTAAGGTACAGCCCCAGCATTTGCCTGGTGTGTAAATGGGAAACCATGGAAAACCATCTTCAGGGCTGCCGACAGTGGGATTCAAACCCACTATCTCCCGGATGCGAGCTCATAGCTGTGCGCCCCTAACCACACAGCCAACTCGCCCGGTGTCATGCACAATAGCCCAGCGGTAAAGTATTCTTCAATTCAAACCATCATTATTAGAGAAGTCTTCCTCATGAACAGACAAGAGTTTCTTTCGAAGACACAGAACAAAGTTCTCTGTGAAACGTAAAGAATTTCACCTTGGTTTTTTTTTTTTTTTACAAGTTGCTTTATGTCACACCGACAGGCAAGGGGTAGGAGTGGGAAGGAAGTGGCCGTGGCCTTAATTAAGGTACAGCCCCAGTATTTGCCTGGTGTGAAAATGGAAACCACGGAAAACCATCTTCAGGGTTGCCAACAGTGAGGTTCAAACCCACCATTTCCTGAATACTAGATACAGGATGGAAAATGCTAAATTCCCATGGAGGGAATTAGATGTTTTTCACCAATAGAGCATGTCAAAAAATGTCAAAAACATATCAGATGTAAGGCTTTTCAGGCGTTTGCTCTATTAACCAGCGTTTCATCTTAGGTCTGACACTACACTCATCAGAGTGGGATGTGTCACACCCTCAGTTCCAAACTCCATGGGAATTTAGAATTTTCCATTCGGAATTGCTAGGCGGGCAATATTTCCATTGTGGAGATTTATTTCCCGTATGCAGTTATCAGACTGTGCCTCTTATAAGGGCTCCTGATAAGTTCACCTGCATACACCCCAGCGTCAGTGGGTAAGGTCTGACACATCCCACTCTGATGAGTCTAGTGTCAGACCTAAGACGAAACGCTGGTTAATAGAGCAAACGCCTAAAAAGCCTTACATCTGATATGTTTTTGACATTTTCTTTTTTACTAGATACGGGTCAAATTTAAGCGACTGCATCTTGTTTTCTTGACATGGCCAAAGCTTAAAAGCTTATTATCATGTCTACAATTATGGGTCATGAAAGCATCCATCTAAATATATTTGAAGTAGTTATTAATGAGAAATTTGACACTTCTTCTTTGCGGTAACATAATTTCCTTCTTTCAAGTTGGTCGTTTTTCAGAAGAATGGCTATGAAAGAGATTTATTTGCAGGGTTGCCAAACATCCTATTTTAAGAGCAATGTCCTCCGTCCCTTACCTGTTGTGACATATATTCCTTGTGAGGCCCATAACATTTTGAACAGCAGCAACAAAGTTACAAGTCTGATAAAGAGATCATAGAAAAGAATGAGAAAATCAGTGAACTGACCGCCAGGTTCTATGCCAGCATTCTGGCAAACTTTGTGGTGCTAAAACAAATGTTGCTCAGGCATCTATGAGTCTGTAATCAGCTTCGCTGATGCACTCGGTCGCATTTTCAAAACTGGATATATAGACTTTCCATCATCTTGACAAGAAATGTATATCAATGTGATTTGAAAAGAGTAATTGTATTTAAACCATATTGCAGCATGAATATCAGTTAGAAATACAAATATTTGATATCTTACCTGTTGGATTCCAGTAAATGTCATGGCAAAAAATTGGAGACATAAACTTACTCACCTCTCCACAGTTTAAATCCTTCAATACTTGAAAATTTGAGCTTATCTTAATGAAGTCTTCCAACAGTGCTTCCTCACTCCTTACCATATTTTTACAATTTGCTTTACATCGCACCAACACAGATGGTTCTTATGGCGATGATGGGATAGGAATAGTGATGGGATAATCTAATACAAAATAATTGCTTATTCGATTATTTCATTTTATTTGGTTATTTGATTATATTTCCCATTTGATATTTTTCAGTTATTCATTTGAATGAATAAGGCAGTCGAAAAGTGAATATTTTTTCCATCTGATTATTTTTTGATTATTCATTCGAAACTCCATTTGAATCAATGAGACAATTGAATAGTGAATGTTTCCATTCAATTATTTTTTTGATTATTCATTTGGAACTGCATTTGAATAAATGAGACAATTGAATAGTGAACACTTTCGAAATAATCAAATGAAAAGTGATATTATTAAAGCAGTTAATACACTCATTTAGCTTCAACATTTGAGATACATTTGGATAAAAGTATATTTCTGTTTTTCATAAGAGTTCATCTATTCACTTATTTCAATAGACTATCCATCTGACACACATAAATCGAAAAATTGATTCACGATGCATCTGAATATTCTATGCGATGCAACTGAATGATATTTGAAACTCATTTGATATTTTATTTGATTATGCCATCACTACAACTGAATGGTATTTGAAACTCTTTTGATTATTTTATTTGATTATTTAAATAATCAGATGGAGGTTATTTGATTACTAAAAGTATTCGATTATCCCATCACTAGATAGGAAAGGCCTAGGAGTGGGAAGGAAGCAGCTGTGACCTTAATTAAGGAACAGTCCCAGCATTTCCCTGGTGTGAAAATGGGAAACCATGGAAAACCATCTTCAGGGCTGCCGACATTGGGGCTCGAACCCCACTATCTCCCGGATGCAAGCTCACAGCTGCGCACCCCTGAACGCGCGGCCAACTTGCTCGGCCCTTACCATATTCTATGCTATGCTATTCTATGCTAGACTGGCAAGGAGTGAGAAATCACTGTTGGAGGATTTCATTAAAATAAGTACCAGTTTTCAAGTATTTAAGGATTTAAACATTTCTAAATATTTTTGAGTCTGATTGGTTAGAATCTGATGATTTTCTTTCAAGAACAAAATATGTCATTAAATTTTTAATTAAGTTGTTTCCTTTTTCAGGTGTAATTCTATTTTCAAATGTTTTCTTTCTCAGTTAGTTTCAATATTTATTTATTCATACATTAATTTTGACAAACTGAAGAACCTAAATTATAAATAAGATAAAATAGTCTCTTGGTTTGCTAAAATGATGTCCTCATCATTGCCCATTTGTGTTTTGGGTGATGGTTTTCTTTATATTTCAGGATGATTTTCCCATATTCTGACCTGTCATATCTGGTAACCCTGTTTATGTGTTATATTTTGTTGACAGATTGTACTACAAGCCCTATAATATCTTTATCATTAATAGTAAACTATTAATAAAAGTATTATATTCACTTACTGACTGAACTTTTAAATTAGTGTGATGAATGTGCACTCTGTGATGATCCTGTCAGTCTTACGGAGGCTTCATTTTTCTTTTCTAAATGAGTGCATTAACTTTAGCTGTAAATTTTCTGCAGTTCTAAACTTGTAAGCTGTGTGTTCTTTATATATTATGTACCTTGTTATGTGAGTAAATGTCTTGAGTGCAGAAAAAACAAGTGAATAAAATAATATTGATACAATAAAAATGTGTTTCTGAATATTTCTGATTTTATCGCATGTTTCACTTCTCTCTCTATCTATGTAAACTCTATTGATGACATCTTTCTGCATGACTTAGAGAGAGACATTTATTAAAGAAATAAATCATCCATCCTCCAATGATGGTAATCATTCAGATTCGAAATACAGTTAGGTTACCATTTCAGTAAGAGTTTAAAAACATCAAAAAGTGGAAATTTAATTGTTAATGCTGTTATTATTTTATTTCTTTTTTTTCCAGGGGTTTTGGGAGATGAATATTAATCATGTTCTCAGATGTAGGTGGAAATGAATGATTTGTAGAGTCCCTCAGTATCTGTATTACTAATTTTTTATTTCGCAGAGGTGTGCCTGAGCCGGAGTTTACGTACGGTGGGGTGGCCAGTTGTTTTCTGCTCCTCCATTTCCTTACCCCCCACCAACAGCACGTAGCAACCCATCCAAATCTTCACCACACCCAATTGTTGCTTAACTTCAGAGATCCCACAGGATCCAGTGTTTCAGCATGGCTACAGCCATTGGCAATATTAGTATAATCAAATTTAATTCATAGTTTGTGTTGGCATAATTTTTTTTTTTCATTTTCTACCATAGGACAATTTTTCAAAGATGTTTGTGCCATACAAGCTTGTACTTGTCATGTTGTGTTTTTATGGTTGGCCTTTTCTCCTTTTTCTAATGCTCCCTTTTCAAACACTGACCTGTCATTGTGTTTATCCAATTATATGTTCCTTTAACGATCATATCTATGTATGTATGTATGTATGTATGTATGTATGACTTCACTTGGCATTTGTTTGTTTTGTTTGTTTTAAATCCAGATTTAAACTAATTTTGTTGTAAACATTGTCAATCTAGACAACCTTCAATTATACAGAAATTAGAATGAAGTTTATTCTAAATAAAGTGTCCAGATTTTTGACTTGTCAGTTGACAGTTTTTTTAGTTTATTGATTCACTTCTAATAATCCTTGTTCCTTGGGGATGATTTAAAAAAAACCTTCTAATTGAATATGGAGCTTTTGAGCTTCCTTGCAGGAGAGCAGCACATGTGGAACACAAATACATATAAATTATTCTTTCAGCTATTTTCTCCTTCTACATTATACATGAAGGCATTATGATGTTACCTTGAAACATTTGTAGATCAGTAAACATGTTACTGATTTTTTACATTGTCACTTCATAAAAGCTGAATGAATTTATCATACTCTGTGCGTGGATTCAAGGCAAGTACAGGGTGAAGGTATGAAATGAGACAGCACTTAACTACAACATATTTTGTGATTGTTTCAGCTGTCTGGCTGTATCCTCCTGGGGGAACAATTGTTGAAAATGAGAAGAATCAAAGTATTATACAAATTCAAGAAAATGTAAAATCTTTGGAAGTATTTCAGTGTCCATTCTGCATGAAGACTTACCGATATAAGCGCAATCTCTTTTCACACATGAAGCTGGAATGTGGAAAAGAACCTCAATTTCAGTGCCCATTTTGTCCATATCGAGCTAGAAGAAACAATGATCTTACTAGACACAAGAAATCTCAGCATTATAGAACAACGCTACCTGGAGGTTCAAATAAGGCTTTAAAATGTCATAAGTTTTAACAGATATCTTAGATGTGCACAGTATATGTAATTTTTGCTGTCTTTTTTTACTCTGCATCTGGTGCTTAACTGTTATTTTGTAGTTCAGTTTCAATTGACTGGGATTTTCATCAGTCTTATGAAAGGAGAAAGAAATTTCTTCATTGAATTACTCTTCTTTATGATTGTAATTTTGTATGTCATTGATAACTTTAAAAAGTTTGGGGGCATTACCATCAAATCTTGAGCTTCTGCTGAGGAAGGTAAGGGTCTTGAGGATGTCAGGATACACAGGTTGAGAGGCAAAGGTGCAAATGAAACACCCCTGAGTTCAGTTATATCTGTAAAACTGGGTTGGAAGAGAACAAGAGTTGGTCTGGTAGGAAAGAAGACAGTAGTTGTTTAGTCAACATCAGGCTCAGCTTTTAGTTGTCATACAGCTCGTAATATCCCTGAAAGGCCACTTCTTGTGTCATTATTCTCTATTTTTATTGCTAACGTATACAGGATGGTCGGAAACAACATGAACCACGTATATGAGCGTTAGAGCGTTGGTCATACTGCTTTGAAAAAATTACGTCAATATTTCGTGCCATTGTCATTTTATCAGGTGCTGAAGTTAGCCAATCAGATTGCCTCACGGGCGACTTCAGATAGGCTTTGCGAGGCGGTGTTGCTAAATCTGCACGTGGCTTATGATCGGCTTGAGAGCGCCAATAGAAGAAATAGACTTCTCCAGGGGAGGGACTTGAACAAGGACCACGGTGTTAATGTTTGATACTCATTTCTTGGCATAGCTCTCAAATCTGACCAAGCCACATGCATATTTAGCTACACCCCATTGTACAGCCCATTTGAATTTGCCCACAAAGCAATCTGATTGGCTAACTTCAGCACCTAATAAAATGACAACGGTGCAAGATGTCAACATCATTTTTTTCAAATTACCTATCAATATGATAAAAACTCTAATGCTTATGTACTCGGTTCACGTTGTTTCTGACCACTCTGTATAACAGAAGCATATTTAGTCATTAATTTGGTTGATATCAAACCTAGCTAGGACTTTGTATTTGTCATATAACTCATAATACTACTTACTATATTTGTTTAACATCTCACCACCCACAGATACGTCTTATGGTGACAGTGGAGTAGGATAGGGCTAGGAGTGGGAAGGAAGCAACTGTGGCTTTGATTAAGGTACAGCCCCAGCATTTGCGTGGTATGAAAAAAAGGGAAACCACAGAAAATCACCTTCAGCTCTGCCGACAGTGGGATTCAAACCCACTATCTCCTGAATGCCAGCTGACAGCTGCACTCGGTATCTTTAAAATTAAACCTGGAACTTATGGGGTTTACATGTTTTAAAGTAAGAGAAATTTCTAGTGAACTCCAATGTTTTATAACAAATGCACTTTTTACTGTTTTCTATTTTTTATGTGAGAACACCAGCAATCTCTGAGAAAGTCATATAGATATTACCACATAGGGTGGTTGTCATATTTCTCACAATGAATATTGTTTGTACGTTTGCCTAATTTTTTACTAGATACAGTAGAAGGAACCAATGTTTAAGTCTTAAGTTACACTTTTGTGTTCTTCTGGGAGTACTGAACTTCATAAAAACAAGCTGTCTTCAAAGATGAGTATTAAAGCTAATGTTATGTAGTAATTTTAACATCTTAGCCGTAACAGTTTTTGGATATGTTTAGATTTGTTATCATTTTGATTATCCTGGGAAACTGCATGATAAATTCTTTCTTTTTGTTATAACAACATTCAATCAGCACCCCTGTATCCACAGAAAGTTGGTATTACAAAAATCAACCTGTTTATCACAGGTTGCTTCTGGCAAACTGTTAGTGATAGATTTGACATTGTGATTTTGCTACATAATTCAAGGCCTTGAATGAATGTCTCAGCAATAACCTAATGCCATGATGCAACAGCCCCAGCATTTGCATGGTATGAAAAGAGGGGAACTACAGAAAATCACCTTCAGCTCTGCTGACAGTGGGATTCGAACCCACTATCTCCTGAATGCAAGCTGACAGCTGCACAACCACTCACTCAGTATCTTTAAAATTAAACCTGTAAATGATGGGGTTTACATGTTTTAAAGTAAGAAAAATCTCTAGTGAACTCCAATGTTTTATAACAAATGCATTTATTACTGTTTTCTGCTTTTTATGTGAGAACACCAGCAATCTCTGGGAAAGTCATATAGATATTATCGCATAGAGTGGTTGCTCTTGGGGTCCCTCATTCTTTGAGTACCCAATTACTCGCACTCAGTACACTATGGAGCACCATAACGAGTGAATGCATTGACCAATTTAAAATATTTTGGTCTTGTTTTGTTTGCAGATAGACAGGCTAACAAATAGTACAAATAATACAAATTCAAATGCAGTTCATTAATAAGTGACTAAAAATTGAAAATTTCCAACCAAAATTTTGAAAAATAGGCAATTTAACCTTCTAAATATCAATTCTAAACCTCCATGTGAGGTATTATTAGAAAGCTCTCTCTGAGCACAAGATGATGGTTCCACAATGGTTACCTTATGACCCTTAAAACGTTATATGTAGTTGAAAAGGTGAGAATGTTTTCATTTGCTTCACATCAACTTCTGAATATAAACTCTAACCCATGATGTGTGTATCATTGAATAGAGAATCTTATACCTGACAACGGAAACTTTCTGTAGACTTAGGACATTTAGACTATAAGTTACATGGTGTATGAATTTTTGAAAATTTCCAAATGTATTGAAACATACGCTTGGGCTTTATAATTAGCCATCTGGGTCGCTAAGCGACCAGCCAGATAAATTAGTTTGCAATAAATAATACCAATAATAAAAAACTGTAAAGATAAAATCAACTTATCACTTTGATTGATTGATTGATTGATTGATTGATTGATTGATTGATTGATTGATTGATTGATTTATATTTTACTTATTTATTTATTTATTTATTTATTTATTTATTTATTTATTTATTTATTTATTTATTTATTTATTTATTTCCCACTACAGTGCTGTTCATCTCTTACAATAATTATCAATGGCCATTTGTAAATAATATTGTATTAAATCTGTTATCATAACACGTCTTTCATTTCACCCAAAGTAAGACTTGCATCGGGTGACATTGTTATGAAAACCCAGAGAGGCAGTTGCTCACCTGTCCTCGCCTGTATTTTTTTTTAAATTTCTCATATATAGATCTTTAAGGAAAGTAATACGGTGCTGCAAAATCTATAGAATATTAATTCCAATTCAATTATAAGAAAAGATTTTGAAATGCTTTGTATGACTCGACTATTTTTAGTAAAATGATTGCAATTCGAATAATTGATTTTAAGATTACAGAAGAAATATTTTGCCTCATAAAGTAACAGTAATTTCTATAAAAATAGTCCGTCGAATAATTGCAGGATATTTTGAGAAATAATCTTTAATGGGTTTTCTGTAATTTGTATCCAAATACTTTAAATCTAACATGAGTAGTGTCGGAGGTATCCCTTTGAGCCTGTTTTTGAAATAATATACTGTATATGTATATAATTGCTGAAATTATAATGTTATGTTGATGTGGATCTCTAAAATTATATATTTAAAATTATTGTAAGGGCATCTAACAAAAATTATGAGAGACATTGTTACTGAAAATGCTTAGTAACAGTATATGATCCCCATGTTCCTGTATCTCTAAGTGTCAAATAACATAATATTTTTCAAACAGCACAGAATATTTTTCACTCTAGCAGGAGGATTTTAAATAGCTATTAATGCATATATTTGAATAGAAGGATATTTAATCTAACACATGTGCAATTACTGACTGTATAATGCAAAGAACTTAGTAAATTTGTTTTAATTGTGTTGATTATATAATATATTGCTAAATCTAGCTTCAGCATATTGAATAATTGTGCTTCAATTTTTGAGTGACTGGAATCTTCTTGCATTATGCCCAATAAATATTTTTTCCCACTACACTAGTAGTTTAATTTATACTGTAGACTTACCATTCCATCCTTGATGTGGTTTTTACCCAGTCTTTGGTTTTAAGCAATATTTTTATGATAGTGATTCTTTACAAAATTAACCCTATAGCTATTGCTATTCATTGATCATAATTTATTTTTCAAAACATACCTATACCAGTACATAAACATGGAAATAATATACAACACATGAGGGCAGTTCGGTAAACAAGGTAATGTAATGTAAATTCGTGTCCTCATCCCAAGGTGGTGCAGCTCTTTTCTGGCACAGCCCCGATGGAGTTGAGCTGCATGTACTTTTTTAACCATATACAAGCTCTCCTGCCAATGTTAAATTTCTGGTAGTACGGGGAATTGAACCCGGACCTCCCAAGGATGACAGGTAATAGTACTAAACATTAGACTATGGAGGCAGACAGTAAATAAGGTAACAGGACCTCCTATGGCATAAATACACACAACTCCTAAAGTACATACACGTATAATAATAATAATAATAATAATAATAATAATAATAATAATAATAATAATAATAATAATAATAATGATAATAATAATTTTTTTTTACGAGGGATTGTGGAAAATCTTCAAAAAGACACTTGTAAAGGGTCCGCACTCCACAAGTGTGTGGGATTCTTACCCACTAAAAACCACACACCCTTTTCCCACGATGTGAGTCATCACCCCGGAACCGCTCTCGCATTACTTCAGGGTGATATTGTGCTTTGTCTTTCAGACATCTTATTTCTTCATTTCTCCTTTACGAACGTTCGTATACTTCCAAATCCTTCTTCTTCTGACGAAGGATGTTCTCCACATGTACTGCCACGCGATCCCAGGATTCCTGGTTTCGCAGCATCACCGAAATAACATTATCTGTTGTCAGTTCTCCTAGTTCAGTTTCCACACATCTTCTCTGAATCGTCCAATGGCCACATAAAAAAAAGGTGTGATATACGTCATCAATATCATCGCAGTATATGCATGCTGCGTCACTCGCTCTGCCCACTTTATGCAGGAATTTCTGGAAATATCCATGTCCTGTTAGAAGCTGCGTGAGGTAGTAATTTACTTCACCATGGGCCCTTTCAACCAAGATATCCAAGCGTGGTATCAGTCGCTTGGTCCATTTGCCTCGAGGGTCACTTTCCCATCTGAGTTGCCATCGCCTCATCAGTTGACTGAAGGCGCGCTTCTTTGCACATTTCTTTCCCAGCTCTCATTTGGTACGCCAGATTTCATGCCGCTCCAATGCAAGTAGATCTATTGGGGCTATTGCTGCCACCGTGAGGATTGCTGGTTTGGAAACAGTGCGGTATGCACATGCAATACGTAAAGCCGCTCTCCTTTGTACAGCAGCTATCCTTCTCCGATACCAAGCGAATCTCAAGGAGTCAGCCCAGATTGCAGAGCCATATAGAAGCACTGACTGAACCGTCGACATGAGAAGACGTCGTTTACTGGATTTCGGACCTTTAATATTTCCCATTAGTCTGCTAAGTGCAGTCATGAATAATAATAATAATAATAATAATAATAATAATAATAATAATAATAATGGCATGTGGCCTCCGGAGAGACCTGGTGCAGGTCTTTTGACATGACACCCGTAGGCAACCTGTGCGTCGTGGTGAGGATGAAATGGTGATGAAGACGGCACATACACCCAGTCCCTGTGTCAGGGGAATTAATCAATTATGGTTAAAATTCCCAACCTTGCCGGGAATCAAACCCGGGACCCCTGTGATCAAAGGCCAGCACACTAACCATTTAGCTACGGAGCCAGACATAAAATATAGTATGAATTTGGTATGCATTCTCCTTACACATTGTCACTAATTTTTTGAAGTACCTTATTTTATGATACAAAAGAGGAATTTACCTGGGTATTGAAGAAACTGTGTGAAATATTTGATGTCAGGATAGGATGGCTGCCTGAACATCACTGTCAGGTCATAACTGTAATGTAGACGCTTCTACAATGATTCAGAAAGATGGATATCAGTTGATGCTATGCCTGGACAGGATGGTCTATTACCTCCCGTTAGCAGCACTATAACAACTCATATGCGTGCATTGACAGCGTGTGTCCTAGTGTTGTTGTTTTTCTTTGAGGCTTTGAGGTGCTGATGAGCACTTTAGATGGAGAAATAAAATTACACACCTGAATTAACGTTTCACTTTATTTCCTTCAGATTCTTTTTTTTTTTTTTTTTTTTTTTTTTTTTGCTAGGGGCTTTATGTCGCACCGACACAGATAGGTCTTATGGCGATGATGGGATAGGAAAGGCCTAGGAGTTGGAAGGAAGCGGCCGTGGCCTTAATTAAGGTACAGCCCCAGCATTTGCCTGGTGTAAAAATGGGAAACCACGGAAAACCGTCTTCAGGGCTGCCGATAGTGGGATTCGAACCTACTATCTCCCGGATGCAAGCTCACTGCCGCGCGCCTCTACGTGCACGGCCAACTCGCCCGGTCCTTCAGATTCATCATTTAACAAGTGATGTTTGGACGGTATAACTGATATTACTTAGGACGTGACAGGAAGCGGTGATATGAAAATTAAATCAAATAGAGAACAATATAGATGTGAGAGTGCTTTTTTTTTTTTTACTTTACTTGTTGAACCACTTTAGTAATACACAATTTTTTCTCTCTAAAAAGGAACGTATGGGAGTACGAGGTCAAAGTGCAGTGTCTAGTTAGGATCATTCAAAAGCATTGGTACTAACAAAGTTATGCTTCACGAAATGGACATCATAGATGTTTGCAAAATGTTCAGAACAAACCTTCAGCTTGCACCAGGAGCAGCAAATGTGATCACAAAAGTTTACATTGGCAGAATTGTAGATGAACTCCTCTGGAGTTGTGAAGTGTTCAGGACAACCAGGTATGCATCCACTGTTACAGGCAATTTCAGCCTCTAGATGTCTGTTTTTCTGTCTCTGCAAAACATATCACAGCATTTGTAGCTATGCCATAAAACACAGGAGTTACAACATGAACTGCACAACACACTGGTTCGCATTCAGTTACATGCCATAACTTTCCATTAGTACTTGTCACCACATTAGACCAATGTGGTTATCAGTCTATGCATTCTGTAGGAGTGAATATCTACCTCGTCCTCCCGAACACTTTTCAGCTTCTGAATTCACCATTGATCTTACAGATGCAAATGTTCGATATCACCTGTGGCATATAATTTTTTATTTGCTGCTCCTGGAGGAGATTAAACGTTTGATTTGAAAATATTTCAAACATCTATGATGGCCATTTTTTTAAGTATACCAAATTATTGAGGAATCACACTCATATCTCAAGTACCAAAAATATTTGAAAGGGTTCTGGAAAAGAGAATGGGAAGAAAGGTGGAAGAACAGTTACTAAAAGATCAATATCATTTTTAAAATGGAAGACAACAATGGACCCTATCTTCAGTATCAGGCAGTTAATGGAAAAACATTGGGAATATGGAAGAGATATGGTGATGCCACTCCTTGATTTAGAAAAGGCTTACAATAGTGTGCCCAGAACAAAAGTATGGAAAGTAATGCAGTGGAAAGGAATATTTGCAAGCAATGTACAAAAATTGTTGCAGCAGTATCCAGACACATGTAGGAAGGACAGAGTGGTTTTGGAATAAAACTGGACTATGACAAGGAAGTGTGCTGTCACCACTATTATAATGGTTATGGATGAAATTGTGAAGCTGTTATTCATAATGGTTATGCATGAAATTGTGAAGGAGACAAAGGTAAAATATGGGGACAGGGAGCCGAAAGTAATGTTGTTTGCAGATGATATTGTGGTGTGGGGCGCAAACAGAGAGGACAGACATGGATAACTGGACATGTTGAGTGAGATTATTGAAAATTGTGGGATGAAAATCAGCATGGAATAGAGTAAGACAATGGTGCTGACTAAAGGAGAAAGGGAAGGAAAAGGAATTGTAAAAATTAGAAAATGAAACCTTGAAATTGTGGAGGTTCAAGTACTTGAGAAGCGAACTGATGCAGGAAGCAGGGCTGGACATACTGAACATGGTGAGCAGCAAAGGGTTCCAGCAGGGAAATGCTTTCTGCCAGAGTGTGAGAAACCTGTTGTGGAGGAAGGAAGTACCAATGAAGGGTAAAGAAGTGATATATAAGATGTACTACTGCCCAATGCTGACATAATACAGCAGAGACCTGGATACTGATAAAAAGATAGGAGAATAAAATCCAGCCTAGTGAAATGAAATTTTTAAGAACTGTGATAAGAAAGGGCAGAGTGAGAAATGAGTATGTTAGGGAGGAAATTGGAATGGAAAAGCTTTATGACACAATGGAGAAGAATTAACTTGGATAATTTGGACATGTTAATAGAATGGAAGAAGGAAAGATACCAAATTGACGATGGAGACCCAGATAGGAGGGAGGGCAAGAGGGAGACCCAGACTACACTAGTTGAAAATGATCAAGAAGAGTTCAACTGGAAGAAACCTGGGCTGGAACACACTTGAGGAGGAACAATGGTGGTGGGATACAGGAAGACAGAAAGGTACCATAAACATCTCTACCTAGCAGGAGCTGGACAAGAGAAATTGATAATGATGTTGCCCAAATAAAATTCCATAAAAGGTTACTCTCAGCACCTCATGTACATTCATTTTCTGTCATTCTCCTATGCACATGGTTATTCATTAGCAGCTAATATTTTGATGTCACCATTGAAAGAACCAACACTTTTGAATGGTCGTAATTGGATATTGCACTTTTAACCTCACACTCAACTAGGATCCATGTAAGACATGTTAACAAGCCATTCCATAGCTATTCTATATTACTTTTTATTTTTTCTCATATTTCCTTTGTTCCAGATGTTGAATTAACTATGTCCTTTCACTTATGATTATACATTCTCCCCTTGCAATAAGGTAAAATGTTCTTCTAGCCTTGTAGTGTGGCTGAAAAGGTTTAACATATTCTTGTATACTGCTACTGACCTGATCTTCTCTTCTTATCTTTGATTCTATTATTCTGAGTGCTGGGATAGACAATTGGAAATTAGAAAACAATTAAAAAATGCTTGTCCTAATCTGTACAAAACCTTAGGCCTTCTGGTCAGGAGAATACCGTACAGTAACACTTTTATCCCTAGATCCCTGCTTAGGTTACATATATTGATTAATGGTTTGGAAATTGTTATTGTTTTATTAGAGGTAAGTTATTTTGTTCAGTAAATTAATATCTAGTATGTTTACATATTAGAAAGTAAAATATATCCTCATCCTGGGATGGAAGTAGTTTTTCTTCCTTTCTATTTTTCCTTTTGTAATGCTTGATCATCTGACAAACGTAATAATACCAAGGGTAAGCCACAATTATGGAGTCACTGATTTTGTTCAAACATTGGGAGGTTGTTCTACATAAAGAATGAACAGACCCATGTCTGAGGGTTTGTACCTTTGGCCCTTATTTACCAATAAAATGGCCCTTCAAATTGAACACCCTGCATACCTGTTGGCAATGGTATCACTGCTGCTCTAGTGGTCAGCATCTCTGACCTCCACGTGGGAATCTTGAGTTCAAAATGTACCAGAGCTTCATTTGTACTTCTTTCCTTCCTCTTTTGTCTGCTTCTTTTTCTTTGTCCATGTGGACTAGGAAATAAGGAGCTCAAACATAAGCTGTATCATGAACTGGACTACTGTCATCCCTTCTTGCCACTCATGGCTTGACAAATTGCATTTTTCTGCTTTTTATTATCATGATCAGAGATGGAAAGAGAGTGAAAATGTCATAAGTTTCACAACAAAAAATCAACCTATGACAATAGTTAACATATTTGTTATGTTATGGTTTTTATTTAATCTGCATGTTTCCTAATGATAAGTTTGTGTGGACATAGATTCAGGAGGTCAAATGGACTGTATTACTACTGACCTATTCAAGGCTTTTGATAGGGTAGATTATGAGAGACTAATGACAAAAATGAGGCCTGTTGGACTAGACAAAACAGTGACTGAATGAGTGGCTTCTTTTCTCAAAAATAAACTTACAGAATTATTATCTAATCCTGTAGTGATTAAGAGGGGGTGTTCTACAAGGCAGCTTTACTGGATTTTATGGTTTGTGATACATAAATGATATTAGTAAAGAACTGGAATCATAGAAAAGGCTTTTTTCAGATGATGTACTGTATAGAGTAATAAATAAATCACAGGATTATGAACAGCTGCAGAAAGACCTTGACAGTGTTGTGAGGTGGACAGCAGACAATGGTATGATGGTAAACTGGGTGAAAAGTCAGGTTATAAGTTTCTTCAAGTTTTAATTACTGTGTTGATGGGGTGAAAGTACCCCCATGGGGATCATCATAAGTACCTAGAAGTTAATATTAGGAATGACCTTCATCGATAGTCACATAAATGGGATTGTAAATAAATATTACAAATCTCTTTATATGGTTATAAGGGTATTTAGGGATTGTAGTCATGATGTAAAGGAGAGGCACTCATAAGACCCCAATTAGAGTATGGCCCAGTGTATGGGACCCTCACCAGGATTACTTGAACTAGAAAATATCCAAAGGAAAGCAGTACCATTTGTTCTGAGTGACTTTGACAAAAGAGTAGTGTTGTGAAAACAGTGAAATCTTTGGTCTGAGAAAACTTGGGGGTAAGGAAATGAACAGCTCAACTAAGTAGTATGCCCTGAGCTCCAAGTAAATGACAAGGTGGTATCAGCTGCTTGATACTGGACACTTTAAGTTTGAAATAAACACAGAAAGAAGCAGAGAGATGGCATGGAATGACATTAGTAGATGAATAAGCTTGAATGGAGTTTTCAAAAGGAAAAATTATGATATGAACATAGAGTTGGAATTCAGGAGAAAAAATTGAGGCAAATATTAATTTATATGAAGAGGGATTAGGGATTGGAACCATTTATCAAGTGTAACGTTCAATAAATTTCCAAGATCTTTCAAATTATTTAAGAAAAGGCTAGGTAAACAACTGATCTGCCACCTGGGCAACAGCCCTAAATGCTGGTCGTGAGTGAGTGATTGATTGCTGAATTGGAAGAAAAAATCAGATTTAAGATAAAAGAAAAAAAGTAAAAATAAGCCACTTGAGACACGTGGATTTCAGGATGCTGGAAATTAGATCAGGTATGCTAGATATACTTAATTTATAACTGTTATGTTGTTCATTCTGCCAAAACTAATTATGAGTAATAAATTTATAAACTACCTGCAAGAAAACATATGGTGACAGTATTATACCTGAAAAAGAAACAACTTAATTAAAATATATATATATATATATATATATATATATGTACTTGTCGGCCCTGCTGTGTAGGGGTAGCATGCTTGCCCCTTGCCAGGAGGCTCTGGGTTCAGTTCGCGGCCAGGTCATGGATTTTTGCCTGGATCTAAGGGCTGGTTCAAGGTCCACCCAGCCTAAGTGATTACAATTGAGGAGCTATCTGATGGTGAGATGGTGGCCCCGGTCTAGAAAGCCAAGAATAAAGGCCGTGAGGATTTGTTGTGCTGACCACATGACACCTCATAATCTGCAGGCTTTCGGGCTGAGCAGCGGTCGCTTGGTAGCCGAGGCCCTTCGGGGCTGTTGTACCAAGGGGTTTGGTATATATATAATTGCCAACTAGTATGGGGACTATAAAATTTAAAGGGCTATTTTCTTGTTAAATAAGGGTCAATGGCACAAAACCTTCAGACACATATCTTTTTATTTCTTTATGTAGATAAACCTAAAAGATCTTAGTAAGAATTTACATATTATTGTCCACCCGATCAATATAAAAATATACACCACTTACATTAAATGGCCTGTACAGTTATTATGTCCAAAAGACATGTTTTGACCTATGTTAAGGTCATCTTCAGCTTTTAATACAAATGATAAGACTTACACAGAAAAAAACTTTACCTTCATATGAATAAAACTAATGAGAATTTTTTAAATCTATACCAGTACTGCAAAATCTTAATTTTACGAGGAAGAAAGTTTAGCAGTGCCGCTGACCTGAACAACTTATCTGCGGGGCTGAAGGAGAGAGTGAATACATGCTCAACATATCTACTGTATTCTTCATTGAAGAAAAACAAAATTTCAATTTCATACTCTGTTCTGACATTGATGACTGATCTTTAGACATTCCATTGTAAATAGTCCACTGATATCAATGATACTCCTCCAGCCAAGCACTTTTTATTCAACTGGAGTTATAGTCAAATCAACACAATATTAATCACAGCAAGATTTTAAAACTATGTCAAATATTTTAAACTTTCTTAAGAATTTTTTACTATATTATGTCAATACAGAACCAAAGATGAAATTTATCACATGTAGTAGATCAACCTCCCAAAGTCTGAACAAATCCGGTGACCCCATACTTGTGGCCTCCCCTTGTAAGTGTAATTGATTATACACATACATTGTAGTATATATTGCTAATCGATATTGTTCTCATACTAATTTTGCTTTTTTGTTTGTTTCAGGCGTGAAAGGCAAATGGAATGATCCAACCATCGTTGACCCTCTTCAGCGTAATGATGCTACCTTAGCTTGGGACTACAGCGAAAGCATGAGCACCAGTGAGCCTGTCCCTGTTTATTCTTCCTCACAGGGAAATGCTTTAAGAAGTGCCCAACTGGAGTTTGAGGATCCAGCTCAGGATAAAAATTCATTTCATTTACAAGGTTCATCCAGGTTTGTGACAATACAGTCAGAGCCTGACCTAGGTATACCAGGCCAAGGACAAGGTGAATTTCAGTGTCCTCGCTGTTCCAAAACTTATCTCTGGAGGAAGAACATGATCTCACATCTAAGAACAGAATGTGGGAACGTACGTCAGTTTCCTTGTCCATATTGCAATCATCGATCAAAAAAGAAGGATCATCTTCAGAAACATATCAGAGCGCTACATAAAGGATATGATTATCATCTGTGAGGCATGGGGGTAGTTCAAGAGGTGTGATATGTTTGAAAAGGTGAAATGAAAATTTATTAAAATGTTCTTGTATTTGATAATAACAATTATTTTCTCACATGTTAAGAAATGTACCACTTTGACCATTAACTTTTAAGTATATTCTGTATAAATCTTTTGTCATGAAGTAAGAATTTTAATCCATATTTTTTCCAATGTTTGGTCAGATGGAGAAGTAATTCTTGATAAATTTCTATCAGCTTTCCTAGCTAATGGAAACAAAAAGTACAAGGTCTGAGCTTTGTTTGGATGCTTGTGTATTTCTCTGCTCATATTTAACATTTAACATTTTTCATAGAAATGTGAAGAGATTTATTAAAGTGGAAGAACTGATATGCTCGTTGAGGATTTCAATATATGTTTTATAATCTACCAAACATATATTTGAAAAATGAATTTATAATCTAGCATTAAAGTCACTTTTATGGATACGCCTGTATACATCCACAAGTGCCCATCTTCATACCAATAGTGCTACACTTAGACTCTTAATTATACAGTAAAACCTATTTTTATTTTATCCGTAGACAGATAATTAATTTCTGTTAGGGATTGGTTTACTTTATGAACAACTTCTATTCTTCTTGCAATTCAATTCAAAATACTGTATTAAGAAATATGATTTCCATAATCTGGAAATAAATAATGGCATTGAGCTATTACTACTTCTGTAATATATTAGTCTGGCCCCGCGGTGTAGGGGGCAACGCGTCCACCTGTCACCCAGCGGCCCCGGGTTCGATTCCCAGCTGGGTCAGGGGTTTTTAATTATAAATTATTAATATCCTTGGCCTGGAGACTGGGTGTTTGTGTTGTCCTTAACGTTCGTTTCCTCACATTCAACACTTTACACTCCCCCAATATTCAATCACACGCAGGTTCATAATATATGGTCAAGTAGGGGCAAAAGATCTTTCTAGGTCGACGCCCCGAACAAATAGCATTTTTAAAAAATGATTAAAACAAGCTCTGAATTATAATGTAAACCATCATTGCATGAGGAATCACCAGTATACATTATTTATGAAACTTTCGACCTAGTTTATGATTCATCTAAAGACATATTCTTATCATACAATCCTAACTTTCCTGTGCTAAGCTAGAACATTGCGATATCTAATTTATGTTTGTTCTAATATGAATTTAAAATGACGTTAGGTTTAACATTACCGGGGAGTAAGAATAAAGCTCTGCTTCTTCCAGTGGTACGACCATGGAGACAAAAAAAGAGTTAGACAACTGTAACAGTACAACTAGAGAGTCTAATTTTAAAATTATAACCTCCTGAGTATGAAGGAAGAATAGTTTGTTAAACTTTTATCCAAAAGTTATTTCTTGTAACAAAATACACATGCTCAGAAGTATTGTATTTTTTAAATACATGAACAACATAATTATAAAAGAATGTGGCATGGCACCTGGAAATATTATTTCATATTTAAAAATAAACTGCAAAAGGAAAAACATAAAAAAGGAGACAAGAATTTAGTCACCATTCTGTTACATTGAAATAAAAGGACACTAGTAAGTATAGATTTCAAATATGAGAGACTGTTTTACTATAACTTTGCCTAGGCTTCTCAACCCTTAATCCATAATCACAAAAAGAAAGATACTAATGCTGTAGTGTCCAGCTTGGGTAACTTTTCTTTTTCATTTTTGCTTTAATAGTACTACCTATATTCATATTTTTCCCCTTAAGAGTTGAAGACTCTACTAGTTTGAAATCATTCTAGAAGTCTTCAAAGATTAATTAGATCTAAATTTCTCAAATCATTAATGTACACAGGACGATCTCAGTAATCCAGTCCTCTCGAGACCAGAGGTGAGCCAGATTACCGGAAAAGCTGGATTATTGGGATTTACAGGCTATAACTTCTGGATTTATGGAAGAAGATTTTTTTTTTTACATATACACACTTCATTTAATATTGTATGTACTACATAGTGGTAATATTTAGGGTAAAACTTCAAAAATACATGGTTCACTTACAAACACTTATAAACCACCGGAATGAACAAAATGTTACACACTGCATGTTGGGAAAAGAAAGTAGGGTACGGTACACATTATTATTTTCTGTAAGAAAGCTGTCAATTTTATTTTTGTTTCTTTGAAGATATATTTTGATGACTTTTCCTTGTAATGCCTTGAAATCCAGATGTTTCAACGTAGTATGCCAGGCAGAAAAAAAACCCAGGTAGATTACTGGACATGCCAGACTGTTGAATGGCCAGATTATGGAAATTGTACTGTATCTTGTTAAGTTTCCCGTTAGAAGATAAGTTCAATAAAAAGTAAGTTTAAAAGAATATATTGATTTCAACCTTATACACTGAAATATTTGAAGTAGATCTAGACTAGATTCTCGAGGACAATACATGAAAGACAGAAGAAATTCTTTGGCATCTTGGGTGCATTCTCTCAGTGTGAGGGAGCTTTCCTGTCTGTGTTGCATTGTTTGTTGAGGAGGAAATGATTTACTGTATGTCATTCGGATGGATTTTTTTAAAAAATTGTTGCAGTAAAATTATTGTTGGTAACTAATGGGTTTAATTTGACCGGTAACATTGGATGTGACTACTAGTTTAATGATCAGAGTTTGCTGAAGAGGTTGAAACAGATGAATATAACTAATCCAGAAATTCTTTATTTTAAGTACCATATGAAATTCTATTTTTTTTATTTGAAACTATTGTTCACTTATGAGGATAATAAATGAACAATGAAACTCATTGACAACTGCTCTGCTATCACCTCTCTCATCATATTGGCTGAAGCTGTTTTTTTTGCCTATGTCTCTTTTATAGTATATTTATAATATATGATGTAACTATTTTAATATTGTGTACCATTGTACAATATAACTATTTATAATAGTTTATTTAAATCCGCCTTGATCAATACACTCATTAAATGAAAGAAACCCACTGTTTAGGCTAGCATATAATCATTTAAGGAACAAAAAGAAGAAGAAAAGAAGAAAAACTTGAAGATCATAAATTTGTATAGTGTTTCTCATTCAGTTCAACCAAAATTGTATGTATTGATCATTTTTATAATATTTCGTAAGTTCTCTTTACTCTTTGACATGATGTATTGGGACACAATACTCCTTCAAATTGTAAAACAAAAGATTGTGTCATTATGTTATTCTTTGATCTAACCACTGATGAAGGGAATGGTTGAGATTTCCCGAAACATGTATGGTTTAATAAATAATGTTTCTTTCATTTAATGAGTGTATTGATCAAGGCGGATTTAAATAAACTATCATAAATAGTTATATTGTACATTTAGACCAGTCAATACGGACCAAACACAATATTAACCTATCATGGTTAAGTTTATTAACAGTTGTGTACCATTGTCAAACAAGTCAATTCATTAAAAAATGAAGAACGGAATTAGTATTAAATTCTAAGTATTAACCTGGCAGTAGGCTTATGTCTCTCAGACATACTACGATTTTTTTGAGAATTTGTAGAATTTTGTTCCATTCCATAACTATTAAATGCCGTCATTAGATTATTATCGATTTGTAACGTGCTTTTGCTTAAAGCATTCATTCTCTTCTTTTGTGTGTGTTATTTGGTAATAATTAAATATTGGTGTTTTATGTACATTGCCTACTAGTGATTCATAGCTTGAGTTTCACTAATTGTAAGAAATGTAATTTTAAAATTTAGTTTTAATTTCCATAAACATTACAGAAAACAATTTTACATTGTTATTTTCACAATTTTGCAACTAGAGTAAATAGATTTGAAAATTATTAAATTTCATTGTAGTAGCAGCTTTTTAATACACAACATTTCCATAAAATATATATATTTTTAGCATTTCCCAAAATAAAACTGATATTGTTTCATACCATATCATGTCTCATTTCTCTGTAATGCTTACCGAATGAGTCTTGCAGTGGGACCAACTGGGTTGTATGATTGGTTAGGTCCTGATAATTGACATTTAAGAGTGCTTAAATATATCATATCATATCATATCATATCATATCATATCATATCATATCATATCATATCATATCATATCATATCATATCATATCATATCATATCATATCATATCATATCATATCATATATCATATCATATCATATCATATCATATCATATCATATCATATCATATCATATCATATCATATCATATCATATCATATCATATCATGCCTAGTACAGTTCCAGTTTCTCTGTCATCTGTTGGAGTAAAACAGAACATTGAAATTGACATTAAGGTAGTCTGAATTGCATCGTATCAACACACACTTGGTAGGTCACGGGTTTGACTCCTGGCTGGACCAAATTTTAGCTGCATCTGGTTAATTCCTTTGATTTAAGGAGTGGTGTTTGTGTTTGTCCTAATACACTCCCCTTCATACACACACAACATAATACATTTCATTTACAAAATATGTTCAAAATACCCACCCTCTTGTTCCGCACAATTATTGTTGTAATTTATTTTTGCCTCTTAAGACAGCGGTTAATACTTGGCAGCCTTTCGGTATTTCCAGTACTCCTTGATCTTGATGGAGACTGCAGTTCTTCGCCCTTCAGATTGCTTCGCACCAGGTCGTCTTCTCACCCTTTCTGGAAGATCTTTTGACATTTATACCCAGATCGTGAAATTCTTTCTTAAATCAATATCTCAGAGACACTCACTAGATCCTCCTTCACTGCAGTTGCTCATGGAGTGGTACACTCCTAAGACATGAGAAGATGAAGAATTCTTCAAGATATTCTGGTCTTAGGCACTTAAGACAGATAACCATAAAACATAAGACAACACTTCCTTATAACAAGCAAGAGCTTTGCAAATTTAGAGTAGAGCCCTGCATTTGACCTCAGGTGATATTTGCCCTATTGTTGTCGTTGTTGTTGTTGTTCAGAATTTCAACATTTGAATAAAGTTTGAAAATTTAATTTTGTGAGCTATAAGCCTAATGACCGACAACTAACTTCCTTGTGTACCGGCTATCACCATGATGGGTCCCATCACTTCCACTCTCAGAATATGAAGTTACTTTTAATGTCAGATAATTGCTCAGTTATTGCATATATCATAATCAAACAGGTTCTAGATTCTTCATATCTGCCTTAAGGCGACACACCAGAGATAAAAATATATTTTTATTTAATGCATGAATTTTCACAAAACTTTGCGGGAATGTCACCTACATAAAAGTAGAGATATCACGAACATTTCTTTCATATACAATTAATAGTTCTACCAAAATATATTTTTTAAATTATGTTTTGAAACTTTTAATTCCATTTTTTCATGAAATTTAATTAACATGTTAAATTAAATTTGTAATTAGGTAGATAATACTTCTTTTAAAGGCACTACATATTGATTTTTCTGTACATAATTTATATAAGGAGATAGACTGAACTTAAGTTTGTGTAATTTTTACGTTCTAAAATTTTGGACTTAAAAAATCCCTACTACTTGAAAAATTCTGCAATCAAAAATTCCATATGTAGGTTTCTTAATATAGCTGTGATACATATACCATACAAATTTTGTTACATTTGGCAGAATATTATGGGAGAAAAATGGGATTTAAATGTAAAATTACAATAGGCAGGAAAATTAAAGCAAAGTCCTAGTGTCACTTTTTTCCTGATCCATTACCTAAAAGTCACCAGAACTGTATGCTTTTCCTTCCTTTTCTTTCTTGGCAGCTTCTGCACAAATATTAGCAACTCTGGAAGCTTGTCTCTTCTTCTTCTCCTTCTCCAAAGAACGGTGGACACTTTGTTTCACTCTACGACAATCCCTCTGTTTACTCAGGAGTCTGCGGCCAGTGTCCAGTATTCAGGAGATAGTGGGTTCGAACCTCACTGTCGGCAGCCCTGAAGATGGTTTTCCGTGGTTTCCCATTTTCACACCAGGCAAATGCTGGGGCTGTACCTTAATTAAGGCCATGGCCTCTTCCTTCCCACTCCTAGCCCCTTCCTGTCCCATCGTCGCCATAAGACCTATCTGTGTCAGTGCGACGTAAAGCAACTTGCAAAAAAAAAAAAAAAAAGTACTCAGGAGTCACTTCACTCCTATCTGGAGTTTTGGCAACTTCAGTACTATACTGTCCTTGGTTGACCAATGAAACTGCTTCTAATACAGCTATTACAATTTTCTTCCAGGAAACAAAGATTTCTTTTGTGCATTTTGACCAGATTTTCATTAGCATTTTGTGTCTTCGCAGCACTGCACCTTGCTAAAATGGATTCTGATGCCAGTCTCCTGTACACAGGCACAATTTTCAACAACACATCCATATTCAGTGGAATGTGAACTGCTGACTTTGTAAAACAAAGCATTATTGCAGTGATAAATTGTTTGAATTCAGCGGAATAAGTTGGTGGCAAGGAAAAAACCTCAATCCTTTCAATTTCAGTCATTAAAAAAATTTCACCAAAATGACCAAAATATCGACTTTTATCTTCGGAATGTTGCCTTAACTATCTGTCAGAGCTAGAAATCAAACCTGGAACCTTCCAAACTTCAACTCAAACTGCTGGATCAGTATTACTTGGGGAAGTGGCATTTTTAAGTTGACGTGCACTTTTTTTAAACAATGAATATTTTAGAATCAGATTTTCTGGTAACTAACTATATTAATATCAAAGTACAGTCTATGGCAAGAGAAGTAACTTAAATTTGGCAGTTTAGACACTTGTGTATGGATATGCATGGAGTTTTATCTTTGTGGTAAGATAAAAATATTAGATACAACCTGTATATACCCCACTGAATAAATATCACTTCAAGAACCTTGCAGTTGTGGGACTTGTAGTCAAGAGCCAGAGGCACAGTTATGTCTTTCTTTATCGACTTCTCCAACAGATTGAAAGTTAGAAATTTCATTTTTGTTCTGTATTGAACTGGGATTACAGTAAAATGAAAATGTTAAAGGTCCACCTTTTCAATACCATGAATGTTTATTGATGTGAATATATATCACATAATCTTTAAAGAAGGTTGGTACTAGTTTCGACGCTCATTGCGCGTCATCATCAGCCAACAAATTAATTGAGCAAAATGCAACTTATCGAATAGCAATATATAACACATGATAGCACCTGCAAGACAAATGTTAAACTATGACTAGTTGAAATATAAAACACATGCAGCAAATACAAGGATTAATGTTGAAAGTTAAATTGTCAAAAGTTAAAACAATGAAAGCAAAACAGAGAAGGTAACAATAGTTAGGGTATGATACACGAGAAAATAGTCCAGCTTGAGGTTTGTAGAACATAAGGTGTATCTATATACAACATTTAAATGCACCTACTAAGGCAAATTTGAAATGTAACGTTAAAATGATGAGGGTATGGTGCGTATAACCATCTAAAACATATGACAGCACCTAAGAAGTTACTGTTAGATTATCATCATCATCATCATCAGTTTTCCACTCCAGTTGCCCGGGTGTGGTTTACGAGCACTCTCCACTTCTGTCTGTCCATGTACCACTCTTCTCTCAAGACGACATCCCAGCTGACTCCTCTTGTTCCTATGTCCTCTTTCACTTGGTCCAGCCATCTCTTCCTAGGTCTTCCTACCGGTCGTTTTCCGGCCACGACTGTGTGTAACCATTGTTTTGCTGTCCTTCCATCGTCCAATCATTTGACATGGCCAAACCATTTCAAACAGGCCCTTGTTACTTTTTCATTCAGGGATGGGTACACACCAGTTGAAATAATGTGGTGTGTCTGACCGTAAAATATAACATTTTTGAGAAGGTATCCCAGTTGTTGAGTCTTGATAAACAAGAGAATAGTCCAGCTTGAGGTGCATAGATCATAAGGCAACATATGTTATCAGTGGGAAGAATAAACCTTGTTCTATTAAGTTGAGGTAATTAACAGGCTTGATTCAGGTGGTTTCGAAGCCAACAATGTGGTCGTGTGAAGATCATAATTTGAATTAACGTCACGATTCCCAGTTCAGTATGGAAACGTGGAGACCTTGAGTAGCGTGATGGTACAGATGTTGAAAGGAGAGGATGGTTTAGATGGTTACACAAACCATACCCTCATCATTTTATCATTACATTTAAAATTTGCCTTAGTAGGTGCATTTAAATGTTGTATATACACCTTATGTTCTACAAACCTCAAGCTGGACTATTTTCTCGTGTATCATACCCTAACTATTGTTACCTTCTCTGTTTTGCTTTCATTGTTTTAACTTTTGACAATTTAACTTTCAACATTAATCCTTGTATTTGCTGTCGTGTGTTTTATATTTCAACTAGTCATAGTTTAACATTTGTCTTGCAGGTGCTATCATGTGTTATATATTGCTGTTCGATAAGTTGCATTTTGCTCAATTGATTTGTTGGCTGATGATGACGCGCAATGAGCGTCGAAACTAGTACCAACCTTCTTTAAAGATTATGTGATATATATTCACATCAATAAACATTCATGGTATTGAAAAGATGGACCTTTTAACGTTTACATTTTACTGTTCTCCAACAAAGTCAGAATCAACGAAGATATCATTGATCGTTGCTCTCACAGCGCTGAGGGGATCTATCAGAATATTGATATACCATTTACACTCAACCCTCAGTGCTTTGCAGATTACAGATTTATTCTTTTGGTATTTATATTTCATTCACCATCAAGGTCAACAATCAAGACCTAGTGAAATCTAGCTACTTTGAGTATACCTGCCAATAGTATTGATCAGGAACTGTGTGCAGGAGTGAGTCCAACATGACTAAGATGGAAAAGAGTCACAGCAGTACTGTGTGATGAGTGTATGCCAGTACTTCTTTAATCAAAAACATATCATCCTATGATCCATCTGGGTACTTTATGAAACTGAGAGTTGGTCAGTCACAAAAAGCACCGAATGTCCTCTTCATACCATGGATATTTGAATGTTGTGCTAGTCTCTTGGAGTTTCTCTCCCTCATCACATAGCCCACAATAAGATCTGGCAGGGGATGGGAGTTGTTACCAATCAGGAGAAAGAGCAGGAGGGACCTGAGGTGGTACGACTGTGCTCTGAGAGCAGGAACCAATACCATCGCTTATTACGCCTTCAGCTTCAACGTCAAGGGGAAACGTACCCGTGAATTGTGAAGTTGACGGTTGCTAGATGCTTCGTCGCTGACATGAAGATCATTCAGCTCAATCACAGGTTAAATGTGAAGATGACGGTGCCCCGAGAGCAGAAACCAATACCATCGCTTATTATGCCTTCAGCTTCAATGTCGAGGGGAAACGTCCCTGTGAAATGTAAAGTTGACAGTTGATAGACACCTCGTCACTGACATGAAGATCATTCAGCTCAATCACAGGTGAAATGTGAAGATGACGGTGCCCTGAGAGCAGAAACTGATACCATTACTTATTATGCCCTCAGCTTCAACGTCAAGGGAAAACATCCCTGTGAAATGTGAAGTTGACGGTTGCTAGACGCCTCGTCACTGACATGAACATCATTCAGCTCAATCACAGAATGTAGTATATAATCATGTAAAATGGCACTTGCCAATATGAATAGTGGACCCAACCTCTGCGGAAAATGCTAAGGCAAAAAAGATTTTATTCTCTTTGTTCATAACTGTTGTCAAGTCGGGTATATGGCAAACCTTTCTGGAGGTATGAAAGTATGTACAGCGCAGGGATGCTTTACTGCTTAACCTACATTGATATAAATTGTAGATATATTTTATGCAGTTCCTTGTGGTAGTGGTGATTGTAGTTTTTAGGGGAAATACAAGAAGATATTGCCCAAATCCTTCTTGGCTTGTATGTAGTGATACCAGTACAACTATATCTCCTGGTATGGGCTAGATCAAGTTTGTTATTTTTCTGTCTCAGACTCTTCATTGGCTTTGACAGTATGGAAGTGACTGAAGTATGAATGGTGCTAGTAATGCCATTTCTGTGCAGCTAGTTCCTATCATGGAAAGGTGTGAAAATGTTGCTCATAGGGTCAGTAAATATCTGCATTTTGGTGGGCTAGGCTGACTGATATAGAACAACACCATCTGGCTTGGCGGGGAATGCAACAGGAATATACCACACTCTTCATTTCACTAGTACGCCCCTTTAATGACACCTAGCGTATGTATGACAGCTGATGGTGGATTTGTTGAGGAACCAACCAGACTTCAGGTCAGGGTTGTCGGATACCTAAAATCAAAATATGGAATAGATGTGTGATCGAGGAAATCAATGGACTCATATTATACTAGTTACAGTGGCGTCGCATGGATAAAGCATCTGGGGGTTCACTGCTGTCGAAAATAACGTGTTGAGATTTATTGTTACGTGATGTTTACATAGATGTAAAATAGTGACATTGCTTGATTAGAAACAAGACTTTCCTTTGAAGGGACACGGTTACAGCTCGAAGAAGTTACCAAAACAACGAAGAACCAAAACAATGAAGATGAAAGACAGAGAATATGGGGTGCAATTACTTAAAGCTGATCCAATTTCTTCTGATTTTAAGACGTTGTTTGCGTATAAATAACTTCTTCAAGAACGTGTTAGGCAGACTACTGTTGTTTATGAATTGACTTATTTTGCTCCGACCATGGGGCCCTTAGCTGAGTCCTGCCATTGCTTCCACTTACTTGCACCAGGCCTCCCACTTTCATCTAGCCTATCCAACCTCCCTTAATCAAGTATTTTTTCTTTTCTGACTCCGATGGTATTAGAGCACTCGAGGCCCAGGGAGTGTTTCATTGTCACACCCTTCGTGGCCTTTGTCTTTCTTTGGCCGACACCTTCATTTTCAAAGTGTAGGATCCCTTCCATTTTTTTCCTTTATGATTAGTGTTATATAGAGGATGGTTGCCTAGTTGTACTTCCTCTTAAAACAATAATTACCATCACCACTTACTAATGAAACGTTTCATTAATTACATAAACTTAGGCTACGTATGCCTATTGATGCTATACAAAACGTAGTTACCAAAATATTCTGGATCATTGCGGTTAATTACATCAGAATTGCAAAATCGTCAAATTAAAATCCCTCCAAAACTTACCACATACGGCAAACTTTAACCACGCGCTCTGACAGTGCTTCAGCTAATTTCGGAAATGCTCGATGTAACTGGTGTCTATCGCTGGTACAGTCACCAGCAATTCCTGGGCTATGTTTTCCCTGCTCCTCACAGCCCCTCACCATGTACACCCTCCTCACGTCTCATGGCCCCGCTCCCGCAGTCCTGAAATTGAACCTCTTCGCTGGTTCCAAAGAGTAACAGAGTGTAGATGTCAAAAAATACCGCTACGCGCGTGGATACACAGAGCTTATTAAAGGAATAGGCTGTAATAAACCATTTTACATAGACTTATCTATTTCTAGGGGGTTCACTGAACCACTGAACATATAGAACGCACTGCCAATGACTAGTTATAAACTTCGTCTCAAAATGATATGCTTATTATAGTACATTGACATCATAGTGCAGTTTATTAATGCATGCCTAAACATTTATACACAGACTGAAACATACAGTACCAAGCAAGTTGGCCACGCCATTTGGGTCATGTAGCTATGAGCTTGTATTTGGGAGACGATGGGTTCGAACCCCACTGTCGGCAGCCCTAAAGATGATTTTCCATGATTTCCCATTTTACACCAGGCAAATGCTGGGACTGTAGCTGGTCTTAAAGCAACGGTCTATTCCCAACCCAGCACTTTTCTGTCCCATCATCACCGCAAGACCTGCCTCTGTCACTGCGACGTAAAACAAATGGAAATAAAACTTAAGTTTATTTAAATTATTTATACCATTTCTTTCAATTTCAATCTATTTTCATTTCTCTGAAGTGCTGTTAACAGTTTTTTGTCATTATTACCAATTTCATAAACATCTCTGCATGACATTGAAGAAAAGTTTACAGAAATAAACAGCTGAGACCTAATCAAGTCAACAGAACATATTTCTCACAGTTGAAAATTTCACACGAACGTGTGGTGGACTCGCACTACCATAGGTAGCTCTCCACTATTATGCATCTTATTCGGCAGGATGGACAACCCAAGAACTGCAAACAATATATATTTTTTAAATCTACAAACTCACACCATATAAAGAAACCAAGGAGTGAAGAAATCTATCCTCTTTGAAAGAAAGAAGAAAAGCTCTTGGTACTTATCAGAAGTGGAAACATTGGCGTATTTCCCTCGAGGTTCAAAATACGGGACAGTTGCCATCCCAGATAAGAACTGTCCGGGACGCGGGACATTTAACACGAATACGGTACTGTCCCGTAAAATCCGTGACATCTGGCGACCCTGCTTCAGGTTAAGAAATCATACATAGATACATACTGTAGATACATACAAATTAGCTTCCCCTTCAACTCGTAAGAGTCCAAAGAGTGAAAATTTTGGCAAAAGACAATGAAGAACTATGAAAGAAATTAAATGAAGGATTTGCTAGGCCTAGTATTGGCAGAGTTGGATGAGAAAAAGAGTTGACCCAGGGAGGTCACATAGGAAAGATGAAAAAAGGAACATGGCACAAGTAAGCTCCTTATGAATATTTTAATACTAAATTCAAGCTTATACAATCGGTATAAGTCAAAGCTCAAAAACTTTACAATGTTTATAAAACTTAAGTAATTAATATAAATTTTCTTTGGGGATTATATGCTCCCTTTTGTATCATTCTCATGAAATTCAGAGACAGTGAGGTTATCTTATGACTGAGTCTTTTAGTAAAACATATTATGTCCACCTTCTCTTCGTACAGCCTTACTGATTCCATACGAAGATATCGAACAATATTCATAGCAACTCATCTCCTGTGGCATGTAGAACATTAAAATAGCATGGAATAGAAGAATAGACTTCATCAAGTCAATTAACTTACTATTAATGATGTATTTTAAATTGTGAATGCATTTATTTTATTTATTTAGCATATGGCTTATATCATATCATAACAATAAACTGGAAAGTACAATATTCATCAAAGGGTAAATAAAAATAAATTTCTTAACTAATACTATAGATATTTACAATGAAGCTACATTTTGAACAGAAAGTAGTCACAGGCTAATGTCTAAATTTTTAATGTAGTCAGTTGCTCTTGTAATTGCCATGAGGAGCTTAGCTGGGACACCAGGAAAGGAACCGAGCTGAGAGGAATTTCAATGAGTAAAGCCTTGAGATAGTGGAGCAGATTCACCAGCTCCTTTCTTCCTCATTTTACAACCAACTAAGTCCTTGAGAGAAACTTTCACATGCTTCTGTTATACAGTTTATTTTGTATTATCGGTACTTATCTAGTTGTCAATTTATAACTTACTAGAAAAGAAATAATTTCTTATAGTCTAGCAAAATCCTTGCAAAATCCCTGTGATCAGTTTTTCTTTTTTATTTCTATTTTTTAATTGTATAATTATTTTTAGATGTTAAGAGGTAAACTTCTAACTGCTGCCAGTACTGCAATTTCTTTTCATTGCTAGTTGTCTGAAAGATATGCATCACTAAGTTTAATTAGGCTGACTGTGTGATGGCATTGTTTATTGGTATCTTTTACTATCGAAAGTGAATTTTTTTCTAAATAGCATAATATGATCATAGCTTGGCTTCAGTATCTACTCTAAAGAACTCATTAAAATATAGATACTCTCAAACCTTTGCTTGTCTTGGGTGCTGGTGTGTAAAAAATTGTTTGGAAATTCTAAGATAGAAAAGCAAGTAGAAAAAATGGATTTGTGAGAATGCAACTTACCTTATTAATATTTCTGTAAACATTTCTGTTATTATGAAATAAATAAACCAATAAAAATTATTGGTGTCCTACTTTGACTTTTTTTTTAAGATGCCTGTTGACATAATTCTTCTATTTACTGTATCTTTTTTTTTTCTTAATTTTTATATTGCTTTATGCAAAAAATTTATAGACATAATTCAGTAGAAAACTGATGATATCTTCCAATTTTTCATTTCTTTTACCCTTTTTCTATTAGCTATAGATATTTGATTTATATTACAGTGCTGTACTTAACATTACTGTCTAGTATTCTTTCATTGCTACTGCCACCTCTTACTGTTCTGTAGTGGTCTTTGAGAAGGTGTCTCTAAAAACTGTAAAAGTGGTTAATGGGATATAAAACCAATAATATGATTATTGTTGTTGTTTATGAGTTTTTGGAGAGAGTTTGTTCTTGAAGCACATCCCATGAGGGATGTTGTTGATCATATTAATACTTCTGTAATAAAAGTCCTTTTATTTCTCTACTTTTCTTGAAAGTAAAATACATATGAATGATCTGTTTTATATTTTCATTTATTCATGTAGTGATCTGTTACTGTGTTTACAGGGATGTATAACTGGACTGATCATGTGGCTTGGGCAACTCCCTATTGGAATGAAGACACTATGATTCTACCCGACCAGGGTGTACCACAGCCAAGACGTGAAGTGTTTCCGAACCAATCTTACTCAAAGAAAGGACCAGGGGTGTTTGAGTGTCCCAACTGTGCAAAGATATATCGTTATAAAAGAAATATGGTGACTCATTTGAAATTAGAATGTGGAAAAGAGCCTCAGTTTGTTTGCAAGTTATGTTCAAGACGTTACAAACAGAAGGCAAAATTGGTGTCCCACATGCATAGTAAACATCCTGTTAATCAATAAAGAGTATATATATATCACTGAAATGCTATGTGTTATCCAATGATGGGTTCTGTCACCTTAACCCTTTCCTCCTATTACAGAGTACACGCACATGACTAATGAAAGTTTTTTTTTAACACCACGGTCAAGGAGTTATCATATTATTTTCTTTCCATTTTTCTACATTCATTCCTAGCTCTATCATGGAGAATTTATGCCCTAATTAACTCTTGCCTGCAGCTTTGCATACATGGAAATTAATTTTGTGGCCATTTATAGAACTAATGAACACTGAAAAATTTATTTTTTTTAAAAAAGCATTCAGTATCCTTTAGTAATGTTGACACATATTGGTTTCTGTAGATTTGTTGGTAGATGTTTCTTAGAAGGAAGAGAGTAGGAGTGTAGAGAAACCATCAACTTATAGAAGATTGCTTAAAGTGGTCATATAACATTATAATCAGGAAAAAACTCTACTACTGGCACCTCCAGGAGGTATACCACTGAGCTAGTTGGCCATGTGGTTAGGATCATGCAGCTGTGAGCTTACATTCGGGGGATAGTGGGTTCCAACCCCACTGTCAGCAGCCCTGAAGATGGTTTGCTGTGGATTTCCATTTTCACACCAGGCAAATTCTGGGTCTGTAACATAATTAAGGCCATGACTATTTCCTTCCCACTCCTACCCCTTTTCTACTACTGCTACTAGTATGACTACTACTACTACTACTACTCATCGGAATGTGTAGTTCAGACATAAAATAGCCAAAAAAAAATGCAGTACTTACCCTTACCTCTATTTGTCGTCCTCGTCATTGTCTGCTAGGTGAATCACAAATTTATCTTGGTTGTTATCCGTGTCGTGTTTCCTATACTTCTCTTCTATCTAAGAGGTGCATTGGCAACACAGCAGTGAGGATTTCTGTTGGGGAATGAGGGATGTTGCTGACTTGTTCACTCCTTCTGCGGTATTCTCGAGGTTAAAAATGTTATTTCCCAGCCCCTACTAAAGAGATTGAGAAAAAACCAAATCTAGGGAAATTCTGGATATTCTGGTTGTCTCTGCTTTCATATTGGCAAGTTTCATAGAAAATGGGTTAGCAGTTTCTGCATTTATTAAATCCAAACTGAATGACAGATAGACAAACAGACAGATGGACAGACCTTTCAAAAATGAAGGATATGTCTACACATCATGTATACCCCTCTCAAAATTACAAAGCAAAAGCAAAAGAAAATTATTAAATTAAAATGCACAGACATTCTTGTTATTGGAATGAAGTGTACTGTGCCTTCTGAGAGCACTGAGGAGATGTGTGGGTTGGTTTTGAATCTCACTCTTCATCAATCCTTGAAGAGTTTTTCCATGATCTCTCCTATTCATTGAATAGGCTATGTGGTTTGAGGCATGTAGGTGTGAGTGGTGGGTTCAAACCTCACTGTTAGTAGCCCTGAAGATGGTTTTCTATGGTTTCCAATTTTCACACTAGGCAAATGCTAGTGCTGTACCTCAATTAAGGCCATGGTCACGTCATTCCTAGTCCTAGCCCTGTCTCATCCCATCATTCTCATAAGATCCCTGTCTGTGTTGGTACAACATTAAACAAATATCAAAACAAAACAAAGGAAACAAAAAAATAGTCTCCCTTCTTCATCTTCAGGTGAAAGCAGCAACAGTAACCAACATGCATGCTATAAGGACTTCTCTTCCAATAATAATAATAATAATAATAATAATAATAATAATAATAATAATAATAATAATAATAATAATAATAATAATAATAATAATAATAATAATAATAATAATAATAATAATAATAATAATAATAATAATAATAATAATAATAATAATAATAATAATAATAATAATAATAATAATAATCATCATCATCATCATCATTTCCTCTTGTCCATTTCATTCCAGGTTGATTCCTTTTCACTTTTTTCAGTCACTGCATTTTGTAAGGCTGCTCTTCGCTGAATACATCCATCTTGTTCTTGGCCTTCCCTTTCAGCTGCAGTTCCAAACTCCGTTTCGTTATTCTTTCATCCATTCGGTATGTAGGAAACAATCTCAATTTGTTCCTCTCAATCTTATAATTCAACTGTCCGCCTCCATAGCATAACGGTTAGCACTATTAGCTACCGTTGTCGGGGGCCCAGGTTTGATTCCCGGTACTGCAGAAATTTAAGAATGGCAGGAGGGCTGGTATGTGGTTAAAATTGTACATGCAGCTCATCTCCATTGGAGGTGTGCCTGGAAATAGCCGTGCCACCTACGGACAAGGATACAAGTTTACTTTTTAATTGAACTTGATTTGTTGTATCCTAATTTTAAACTCTGTTTACAGTTTTATTTGAAAACTTAAATAATGAGTAAATATTCCATTTTTTGAAAAGTAGTGATTGCTGGGCTGTGTGGTTCAGAAGGTTAAGGCGCTGGCTTTCCGAGCCCAAGTCGGCAGGTCTGAATCAGGCTCAGTCCAGTGGTATATGAAGGGCTCAGATATGTCAGCCCCTTGTCAGTAGATTTACCGGCACATAAAATAAATCCCATGGGAAAAATTTCAGCTCTTCGGAGCCTCTGAAAATCGTAAAAGTAGTTAGAGGAACGTAAAACCAATAACAGTAATTAATTATTAAGGTAAGTTAAGGGTTATTCTGTCCGAAGGCAGGTCCGAACCTCCGCAGAGGTGTTCCTGAGCCGGAGTTTACATGCGGTAGGGTGGCCAGTTCCTTTCCGCTCCTCCATTCCCTTACCCCCCACCAACAGCACGTGGCAACCCATCCAACTTCTGACCACGCCCAATGTTGCTTAACTGCAGAGATCTCACGGGATCCGGTGTTTCAACACGGCTACGGCCGTTGGCATTAATTATTAAAGTATTGATTAAAAGTAAACATTTCTAAAGAAGTACACAAAAACCTCGTTTATCCGGTCCTCAAGAATCCAGATCTCCGGTGTATCTGGATCGAAAATAATAAAAAATGTATTTTTACTTGTAGTATTTCTTTTACGGGGTCGACTCTTCTTGAATGTCTTTTACCCCAAGGATAGTTAAGGACAGGAGTTGGAAGTAATTCGGCCACAGTCTATCAGAGGTACCGTCCCAGCATTTGCCTGGAATTGAGAATGGGAAACTGTGGAAAACCATTCCCAGGACGGCTGAGATGGGATTTGAACCCACGCTCTTCTGAATGCAACATGCTACTAATTCACGGATGGTGAATTTGAAAATGAAACCGGCGCTCCATCAGAAGAAATAATGACTCATGGAGAGGCAACAATGCAGCTGGACAAACTGATGGCGTATTTAGAATCCTTGACTGAAACCACACCGGCAGAACTGTTGTTAGTAAAATGCCTTTGTGATCGCGTTGCACGCAAATGACAAACAAATGTAAAACAGGAAAAAATTTACACATTATTTTAGTGCATAAAACAGAGTCGTAAATGTAAGAAAAGTGTTCTTATATTCTTTTGTACAATCGAATAAAGGTATTACTATACAACTTATGTTAATAGATTATATAACATGTAGGCTACTGTATTTGGATTATCCGGATTTTCGATAATCCAGATTGGTTCCGGTCCCACTTAATCCGGATAAACGAGGTTCTTTTGTAGTTCGATTACTCTGTAATGAAAACTCTTGCCACATGAAATACATGTACAGGGTGGTCGGAAACAATGTGAACAGGTTATATGTGTGTTACAGGGTTGGTCATACTGATAAATAATTTGGAAAAAAATATTGGATATCGACGGCGCAATCCAGAGTCTTGGTGCTCTCAAGCGGGTCTTAAGCCACCTGCAGAGTTAGTAACGCTGCCTTGCAAAGCTCATTTGGATTTGCCTGTGAAGCAATCTCACTGGATAATTTCAGAAGCTGATAAAATTACGTCGTGAGATATCAACTTTTTTCAAATTATTTATTAGCACGACCAACCCTCTAGTGCTTATATGCTAGGTTCATGTTGTATCTGACCACCCTATATATATTAGAGATGGGTTCTTGATGCTTTCAATACCTCATTATTCAAGATGTATCAATATTGAACAATACTACTACAGATAATACGATGTTAACAGAATACTAATATATTAAATTAATATTGTCAACTTGCAAGAATTAGCACATTTTAAAGTGGTTGTAAGGAGCACGTGTTGCAACTCATAAGTTACAAAATAGCAGGTATGTATGTATATTTAGTCCTCAGCCCTAAGGCTGGGTGGATCCTCAACAGCTCCACCATCAGCTGTCATAGATGGCCTAGGCATCACTCAAGAGGCGTACTAGGGAAATGAGGAGTGAGGTAGTTTCCCGTTGCTTTCCTCACCGAGCCAGAAGTTGCTATTACATATAAGTCTGCCAAGCCCACCGAAATGCATGCACCAACTGACCCTATGAGCAATATTTTCACACCATTCATAGCAGGGACTGGCTGCAGAAGGAATGGCATTACTAGCATCATTCATACCTCAGTCACTTTCATTTTGTCAAAGCCAAGGATAAGACAGAGACAGATCTGTGAAAGTAACAAAATTGCTCTAGCCTATACTAGAAGATATAGTGCACTGTAAACACTAGGTCCTGCCAGCAAAGGAATAATAATAATAATAATAATAATAATAATAATAATAATAATAATAATAATAATAATAATAATAATAATAATAATAATAATAATAATAATTTCTAGCATTATTTATTTTCAGTTTGTAAAGCTATGGAAAAACCACATTCCACCAACAAAAAAAACTAATTCTGAATGTAACCTTCAACAGAGACTTTCAGTAAACAAATCCTGTGGTCTATTTGAACCATAAAATCACAAGCAAGAAGCAACTTATTGGGAAAATGTCAGCACCTTTAGCATGAAACCTGTTTTTGATTTTAGATTACTATTTTAAAATTTCAAGTCAGTTGTTATTTTAGAGTGACAGAAGCCAGTGCATTTTGTCATCTGCTACAGTAGAAGCCCAACATAATGTGGTTGTCGGAGGACATACTTCTCCCCTGCATTATAGCTCAACCGTGGTGTATCGGTGTCACCTGTGCAGTCACAAATGATGAGGTGGGAAGAAGGGAAAAATATTATAGCATAATGTACTACTATATGTAAATTGCACCACCAAACATAGAATAAACATAAAAATTACCATGTATACACTTTACTCCAATGGAAGATGAAATACACTATTTACACATCACTCCACCTAGTGCTGACCTTGTCGATTATTAGTAAAAAGGTCCATAAGTGTTATAAGGCATGTTAGTGCATGTTTACTTTCCAGGCATTGTTTTATACTCATGAGGTGTAGCAGACAAACATGAGATGATTCACTTTGTTTCTCTGTGCATGAAATTACTTTGTTTATGTGGAATAAGCACTTTGTTGGCTATCAGGGATACCACTGCTCACCTTAGCAAGAATTCTTAGAAATGTAAAGACTATAAATTGCTTGGCTAATTGTTTATATCCAGTTGTTTCTGTGAAATCTCAGAAATACTATTTCACAGCCCAAAAGGCTAATCATACTACAGAATATTGTTTCCTTGTGGTTGGAAATTTGAGCTGATGACAGAAAATGATGAGCTACAGCTTAATGGAATGACCACAGACCGCAAGTCAAAAATAAAAAACAACCACTTTTTGAATATTTACAATAAGAACTTCAATAATATATATATATTTTCTTTTCAGAGGACATACTTTTCACTATGTTATATCCAAATCCACAGTACTTCAAACCGCGTTACACCAGACTTCTACTATACTTTTGGATAATACGAGTGAAGTGTGGAACTATTTCCAATTGGATCTAGACAATGATAACTGTGCCATTTGCCGCATTTGTAAAAAAAAGTATTTCCTTCTGAGGAGGAAAGTATCACAAAGTGACATCCTGAAGAAGCATGTCACCTCTCATTTAATAAAATTATTTTTATGAACATGAACACCTAACAAAAAAATTGAAACAGTGATAGTGTAATAAGTAAAGAAATGGCTGTGGAAGAGCTGTTGCCATTGATTCCATTTCAAAGTCATTGTCCTCATCAACATCATCACAGTACTCAAATACTAACCAGCCTACTCTCATATCTTTTCTGGATGGTATATCCAAATTTATACCAGGAAATAATCATTCTAAGGTTATTACCAGGAAAATAGAGTACATGATATGCAAAGACAACCAGCCATTTAGCTTTGTAGAAGATAAAGGATTTCAGCAATTGATTTAGCACCTTGAACCAAAATATACTATACCTTCTCGTAAGCACATCAAATGAAATCCTCCCAGAACTGTATCAAGAAGGAGAAACAAGAGTAAAAGATGAGCTATGAAATGCAGATAATGATTTGTGGACATCAACAGTGACCGATAGTAACGTAAGTATCACCGTTCACTTTAGAACAAGACTACAAACTTCAGCATATATGCTATTGAAATGATACCATTTGAAGAAGTGAGACACAGGTGAAAATATTCAAATTTCTTGAAGAAAACATTAAAAACTTAGGATTTAATGGCTAAAATAGTGAGTGTGATTTATGACGACAATCATAATGTAGTAAGTGCCATGACTTTGAGAAAATTTCCCCATTTGCCACGTGTAGTTCCTAACAACTTATTCAGAGAACATTTTAGCTTCAATTTTTATTCTTCACCATTGAATCTACTGCCTTTTTAGAGAACACCATCAGAGTCAGATTTTTAAAATCTTCATTTTAGATGCATATACAGCAAGATTTTTATAAGACTTTTAATTATGTCTGTGTGTTTTATATTTATATTAAATGTCTTTGTACCCAGTTAATTTTAACTTGTATTTTTGATGATATGTTAGCTGAAGATGATCCAAACCGGGATAGAAAAAGGTACTAATTTAAAATTAAATTACTCTTTATTATAACTGAATAGATGAACACAGTATTGAATAGGTGGGTGTATATTTGAACAAAGTTTCCTCACGGAAATTTCTTGATTTTAACACCTTAGCCTGCACAAAACAGTTGGAGATCATTGGAAAGGTAAACACATCACTAGTGACCTCATATGAGACCCATTGCACAGAAATGGACCTAAAGTCAGATTTTTCATTTTTGAGTTTTTTGTGGTTCTAAAATTGGCATAAGATATTGAGCTATTCATGCTTCAGAAGATATAAATTATTGACTGTATTAAAAAAACTGTATTTTGAGAAATAGTAATTACAGCTTTCACTAATTTTCTGACCAATTGTACAAAGTTTTCATGGCATCGCCGGCCCTGTGGTGTAGGGGTAGAGTGCCTGCCTCTTATCTGGAGGCCCCTGGTTTGATTCCCGGCCAAATCAGGGATTTTTACCTGGATCTGAGGGCTGGCTCGAGGTCCACTCAGCCTACAAGATTACAATTGAGGAGCTATCAGACGGTGAGATGGCGGCCCCGTTCAAGAAAGCCAAGAATAACGGTTGAGAGGATTCGTCGTGCTGACCACACGAACACGTCATAATCTGCAGGCCTCTGGGTTGAGCAGCGGTCGCAGGGTACTCTAAGGCCCTTCAGGGCTGTTGTGCCATGGGGTTTGGATTTTTCATGACATCAAGTGGCAAAGATTCAAACTGCTGTGTAACTTAATATGTAAAGAAGATCCATATGTAGCGCAAGAAGTCAAGATATGGAAATGCAGTTTTTACACCCCAGACACTTTTGTTCAGCTCTGCTGTAAAATTTCCATTGCCGACTTTGGGTCCCTTTCCACGCAATGGGTCACATTAAAACAGCAATGTGTGAATGAAATGCTTTATAAGTAAAATATTCAATAACAATTTAGTAGACATATGATAACAAAGCTCCTATCAACAGTGATGCCCAAAGTAATATGTCTGTTAGTAGATATGGTTGAATAGACTTCAAAAGAAATTGGATAAACTTAAAATTCATATTAGTATCTAATGTGATACTTTATTTCACACTATTTCTGAACCAGATACCCTCAGTCAGTGAAATTACTTGCACTTGTCTGATGTATCCTTATGGTTATGGAGAAGTTATTCTTGATCTACAACAGCTATGGTTACCATATTCTTAGTGGCCATCTTCCACTTCTGAAGATACTGCAGCAACTTTTCCAAATTGAAATGGTTACATTTTGCTCCATGTTTTGACTGTATGCCCTAATCCTGCTACACCTCCTGGTACTGTTATCCATGTATAAGATGCTGGACTGATGTGAGAAGGGCCTTATAAAGGTATCATTATAGTAAATATATTAGAATGTAAGAACAATGAATTGAACTGCCTCATAATAATACATGATGTAAATACAGAAATACATTCTTCTCCAACAATACCCACACTTTTCCAAAGTCCTTATGCCCAACACCTTTTGCCAGCAAATTCAATAACATCTTCTCCCTCATTCTGTTCATAAGAACCACTACAGTTTCATTATCATATGTCATTTTCACTTGCCAGCTTTCTATGTTGGTATAGATGATGTACTCTCATAGAGAATGTAACCGTAACTGATGTAACAACTACTACAGTAATATTATTGTTGCTCTCTGGCTTAATCCCTACTAATCTCTTAGCTAGTCCAGCTTGTATAAAATTATCCCTCATTTCAGTAATCTGTTATTCCTTTCTCCCCTATTGAACTGTTATCATGCCTCTCCTTAATCTGTCCACACTAAATTTGGTTTGAGGCTAATATCCTATTTCTCTGTCATTTTCTGTTTCTTTAGGAGGTAAGTTGCTGTTGTCCAAAAATAATTTCTTTGCTATCTAGATCTGGTCTTGGCTTCATACTGCTTCTGAGTTTATTTGGTCTCTAACATGTTGATTTTTTTAAATTTCAGATATGTCACAGATTCTTGACGATTTGGTGTCATTTTCAACTTTACCATTTCAAACTGAAGTTGGCCACCATGGAGGAAAAATGCTCTCTGTTTACAATCCAACCTCACTGCAAATTAAATCTCATCATTGTGAAAGGTGTGGAAAGGCATACACTCATAGATTTACTTTATTAAGACATCTCAGATATGAGTGTGGCAAAGCACCCATGTTTAAATGCCCTCATTGTCATTACAGAAGCCATCGAATGAGTAACCTAAATCGGCACATACAGAAGAATCATGGAACTGGAACAACTGCCTAATCAGTTTTCAAAAAGAACAAAATGAATAACATTTCCTTGTCCAGCAAAGAAATAGATATTGGTGCTATGAAGTCCCCTGTTGAGGGTGAAAAGGGAATCTCACAGGAAGGCAAACAATTGTTACTGCTAGTGCTGTAGTTTGAAAAAATGTTCTAGCCAGTACTCACATTGATATTAATTCACGATAGCTTAAGTACTCTTGCTAGTGTAATGAAAGGAACTGCTTTTACACATTGTATGTTTACCAGTATTAATAAATATTTAATTCTTTATTGACATATTAGTCTTAGAGAAAACTACATTTCATAGGGTGAATTTGATTGGTTTATACATAGAAAATAAAGTCTACTTTCTAAATAATGTAATCATTAGGACAAGGCACATAAAAAATGCAGTTATGATCCACAAATATTACAAAAATGACAAAACAATATTTTTAAAATGACAATAAACATTTCAGTGTACTCTACGACACTGTTCTTTTATTGGTGAATAACAGAGTTTAATGAGTTTATTACTGTTAATTATTAAAATATAGTGTAACTTGAATTAATATCATAGAATACATGTTGTAATTTAATTAATAGCAACTGAGAAAAATGTATATTGAAGTGTCTCTATGATATTTTTACAACATAACGAATTACTGAGTACGATGAAAACTTGACAGAGATTCTCAAAGTAAAATGATTGTTGTCTGCTAGTACAGACTTGTACATGGGAAAACTTCTCTCCACCTCAATGGAAACTATTGAAGCATACCCAAAGCATGTGATGTCTCCTGGATTAAACTCAAAGTAAGCAAGAGAAAAATTTTCACCTGACAGTGCCTTGCCCATTGAACATATTGTTTGGTAACCACAGTTCTTTTCTAACACCTTCTTCATTTTCAGTGCAGTTGCTTCACCCACTTTACCACTCACACTATCCAAATCATTGACAACTTGGTCCATAACTTGCAGTTGATTAACTTGCAATTTTTCAAGAGCAGTTACGACATCTAGAGGGAATCCAAAATTTGTTTTGATGTAGGAAAGTGCACCCACAATTTCTTTATCAGCCACCAGTTCTTGTGATGTTTTGATTGCGGCATAAGCAGTGTTATCAAATGAATTGGTTACTTCCTTCACAACTTCGAAGTTATGGCCATAATAATGAATAATAGTAATCCACGTTCCCCATCTCATCAAAACAGGTGAAAATGGTATTGGAATGTCTGATGGCTCTAATTTTAATGCTTGAACTTGAGAGGGAGTTTAGAAACTTTCTTAACAGATGGAATTAGTCTGTCAACTAGAAAAATTAGCACATACCTCCCCCACTATTCAGTGTAATGCATGTGCTAAGCATGTCACATGCACCAATTTTACATAGAGTGAACTTAATCAACCAGCAGCCTTTATCATGTAGGGTGCTGAATCTGTTATAAACGGCTGTACTATCGTTTCTAATATCGTTAGACCACAGTATTCTCAGTGAATGATCAAAAACTCTGCAGATTATGAGTGGTCTCTCCAGCTCTTCACAGTGTAGTATCTCTCCAGCTCTTCACAGTGTAGTAAGTAGTGTACTCCAGAGCTCCCTGCTTCCAAAATTCCACATTTGCTGTGTAACATCCTAAAGTGTCTGATGTTTCATCCAATGAAATCCATATGTTTTTGTCTCTAACTTCCTTCCTTATATCTTGTATAGTTTGGCCATAGTATCTGCCAACATACTGTACATTTGTCTAAGTGTCCTGGGATCTGGTATTAATTTTCCAGTCTCCTCTTCTAAGAAACTGCACAGCTTTGAATTATTCAACTTAAATCAACATCCGGTATTGTAAATTCCAAATGATGTTTGCTCTGTCAATACTAAATATATTTAGGAACCAACCTACATTGTTCAGTCATACATGTTTCGAGAACAATATAATTCTCTTTTTCAGCAAACATTACACTTTCTATCTTCAAATGATTCGATTACTTTTGTTTGAACAATTTTGTAAAACACTTAGCTAAAACTAAATACATTACTTATAAACATTGATAACAAACAATATCACAACTTGTTCTTACACTTGTTTTATGTATGTTATCAACGAATGTCTGTTCTTCTTTCCATTAATCTGAAAAGTCTAAAAACTGCTTGAATACTTGAAGAACAATGCGTGAAACACTGTCAGGAGAACTAAATCAATGGCATCCAGCACAGTAAATAATTTTCCATAGAGGTTACAGATTTTTCAAGCCTAAACTTTGTAAGGTAGGAAGGGTTAGTCATGTACTGGGAAAGTGTTCATAAAGTGAATTGTTGAGAAACTCTTGTCATCAAAGAGTTGCCACATTACTACGTAAATTGCAGTGGGAAGTTTATGAGGAGGTGCACTGTGCTTCAGTAAATGGCAGTAATTGTCGAGCTGACATAATCTCCATTAACAGGAAAGAGAAACGAGGACTGATTTTAGACCCAACAGTGTGAATGGAACAGGACAACCAGCAAGCAGTTCACGTTGATGAGGAGAAGGAAGCTATCTACAGACCATACATACCTCACTTCAGTTAGAGATATAACCTGAATGCAAAGGCATGTGCAGTAAAGAGTCTTCTCTTTGGAGCATGGGGAACAGTTTTCAGGCACATGGTAGCCATCCTGAAAGAACTTGCCATCACTGAAAATGAGATTGTTGACATCTGTACCAATATTTTGAAAGACCCACTAAATATTTTGTACTATCATTTGTATGGCAGCTTTTAAAATATTTTGTTATTAGATTATAAATGGGGAATGTAACTGTAAGTATTTCCATGTATTTGTGTCAGTTTCTTCTGAACTCTTGTGGTAATCCGCAATGCCGGACAGATGTTTTTTTAGAAATATACGAGGGGAGATCAAATTTTATTTTTTATTTAAATTCATTTATTGAAAAACATAAGGCAATTACAATTAATTTTTCCACATAGTTTCCTGCTTCAGAAATGCATTTGTTCCAGCGTATGGTCAGCTATATGATGCCGTCATCGTAAGAAGAACAGGGTCGTGTCACCAGCCAGTTGCGCATGAAGTCTTCCACACTCTCTTCATTTTCAAATCGTTGCCCTCCTAGAGCTTCTTTAATTGGTCCGAACGAATGGAAATCGCAGGGCGATAAGTCCAGCTTGTAAGGAGGATGATTAAGTTTAGTCCAGTGCCTCTGACAGACCTCCAAACATCTCAACTTCAGATTTTCGGTCAAAAGGCGAGGGACCCATCTGGAACACACTTTACGGAACTGTAGGACGTTTGTGATGATTGCTTGACAGCTCCCATAACTGATTCTGACTTGTTCTGCAATTTCTGATACTCTCGCTCGTCGATCATCATCAGCAATGTCTTTAACCACGCAAATGTTTTCGTCTGTAATGCTGGTCCGAGTACAGCGATTGTGTTGCTTATTTTCCACACCTTCTCGACCTTCCTTGAACTTTTTTATGCCAGGCAAACACAAGCATCCTTGACAATGTTTGATTACCGAACTGTATAATCAGTCTCTTCTTCACGAGCAAGAAATTTTATAATTATGCGTTGCGCAGTGGAGTGGTGCACCTGTTGCTCTGACATTGTGAGTGTTACTGACGAAATGGCATGAAATATCTAACAGCACACTCTCCCCACTCCTAACAGTCCTGCCTAAGCAGCAGAAGCATGGGGCCAGTCCTACCAACTGTTGATGTTCAGGAACAAAAATCCCATTTATATTTGATCGACCTTCGTATATATGTATTAAGTTTTTGGACAGGAATGTATATCATGATTTATCATCACACATTAAGTGTTTCATGCATTGTTCTTCAAGGGTTCAAGCAGTTTTTAGACTTCTGAGATTGTTGGAAAGAAGGACAGACATTCGTTGATAGCATACAGAAAAAGAGTATAAGAATAAGCTGTGATATTGTTTGTTATAATTGTTTATATGTAATGTATTTACTTTTAGGTACACAATTGTTCGGACATAAGTAATCACGTCATTTGATGATGGAAAATGAATATTCGTTGAAGAAGAGAATTACACTCAAAATATATACGATTGAACAATTAGTACAAAATAAACCTACAATCGTTTCTTAAACATGTTAAGTATTGACTAGGCGGACAACATTTGGAATTTCTTGTACTGCAGGTGTTCATATTGATTGTAGATGGTCAATACGGACCAACAAAGACCAATAAAAATGGTCAAATAAACATATTCTGATTCAAGCTATACAGCAGAATATCAATGCATTCATGTGCTCTGCATAATTTCTAACAAAAATGTGAAAATATTGCACCCAAGAAGCATCTGCTGTTGGCTTCTGTTATCTGTATCTTGAAGTCACTGTAGACCACATTTATGTTTCTCGCATGACATGTGTTGTTCTAGTGTACATTTTTTTTTCAGCAGCTACTCAAACATCGCATACCTTGCAAAACAGTATTTGCCCATCAGTAAAAAAAAGACCTTTTCTCCATACTGAGAAACAAGTCAATTCAATTTAATGTGTTGATTTGCTTTTACTATCGGCTTCTTACCATTCACGGAAGTTGACCGAATAAAATTCATTGAGTAACTAGCTGAAAACTCATACATCTATTTTCTTGTTGGTGTGTGGGAAGGTCATGTGCAAAAGAACCTTGAAAAATAAGGGGTGGAGGAAGCTAGAAACTCTTGCTGATCCACTGTTTCCCATAAATGTGCTGGTGTGTGCAGGAGGGGCATATGCAGGAGAGTCCACATTGCACAAACTTTTAAAAATAGGGGTAGGAGCTGTTGCTATAGGTATGCTGGTTTCCTAGAAGTGCGTTCTCTTGAAAGAGAAGCTTATGATTTTTTGAATTGAACAAAAAAAAAAAAAAACAAAAAAAAAACAAACAAAGAAAGCCTTCAAATTTGATAAAACAAAAAGAGTTGATTTAAAAATGAGCAGAAAGTGAAATTTTCCTAAAAAGTAGCAAAGAATACAAAAATGCTGTAACAAAATGCCTTCAATGAACTATTTTTTTAAGTGGTTAACCCTTTAATATATGTGGGCATTCTTTACAGCTTTTAAATAAAATTATGCAAAATCATCAAATGCCTTGCCCTAGTAATCATGAAATGGTCTCAGTGAACTGAAATACAATGTTTGTGATCCAAAACAGGATCCTGGACATCAATTTCTCATTGACCCAAAGACCACTTCTTAAATATCCATGAATAAGTAACAGTATGGAATCCTACAATCAACCTTGACCAATGACATACTTAACTTGATGCATGCGTACTTAATAGAAAGGTACAAGCAAGTGACACATAATAGGATAAAGACAATGACAGATCAATGTGGAAAAAAGGAACAACAAAAAGAGGAGACAAGGACAAACATGAAAACACAGAAGGATAATATAAACATCTTCTCACACTGCTGTCTTCAAAGAGATGGGTCGACTCCACATCAATTCCAGTTCTTCTACATTAGTTTCTTCTCAGCCACACGAAGAGTTTGTCTTTCTTCTTATCTTACACTTCTTGCATCAAGACTGAAGATCTGTCAAGATGGCCCCTCAATGAGTGTTGAAGCCCTCCCTCCTGAAGAAGCTGGGAAGCAGAAATTAGCTTTTTGGGGGCCGAGTAGAACTGGATGTAGAGGAATGGGACTGATGAACAGTGACCCCATGTTTTTGAAGACGGCTCTGTATAAAGGCATAGAGATTATACCTGTCTGTATATTATGTTTTCATGTTTATCCTTGAATCCTCTTTCTGATGCTGCCCCTTCCCACACTGACCTGCCATTGAGTTATTTTTAATTTTTTACAATCTAATTTACGTTGCACCGACATAGATAGGTCTTATGGCAACGATGGGATAGGAAAGAGCTAGCAGTGGGGAGGAAGCGGCCGTGGCCTTAATTAAGGTACAGCCCCAGCAATTGCCTGGTGTGAAAATAGGAAACCACAGAAAACCATCTTCAGGGCTATCAAGAGTGGGGTTCGAACCCACTATCTTCCAGATGCAAGCTCACAGCTGCGTGCCCCTAACTGCATGGCCAGCTCACCTGGTGCCATTGCGTTTATCCTTTTATGTGCTTTTTAAAAATGTTTCTATCTATTTATTTACCGAGCAAAGTGGCCGCATATTCTAGAGTGCTACAGCTATGAAGCCAAGCTTTGCATTCGGCAGATGAATGGATTTAAATCCCACCATTGGCTGTTCTAAGAATGGTTTTCTGTGGTTTCACATTTTCTCTTCCAGGCAAATGCCAGGACAGTTCCAATTCATAGGCCAAAGCCAAATCCTTTCACCAACATTCATTTCATCTTCATTAGCTCCTCAACTGAGGGAAGGGCATACCATATCATATCCATCTCCCCTCATCTCTGACTCCGTACCAGGAAACAGTACTAAGGAGCAAACATACATTTTTTATTTATGCATATACAGGATACAGATGAAGAACAGCATCTTACCACAGTGGAACGTATTGACTGAACACATATAAAAGAAAAGAATCATAGTTCAAATCTACATTTAAAAAAACTAAAATCATAGGTGGGTATTTGGGGAAGAATGGTAATGTTCATTGGAGCCCATAGCAACATTCAGAATTCAACAATGGATACTACCTATAGCGGGTGATGGACTTTGTTTTATTATTATTATTATTATTATTACTATTTTTTTACAAGTTGCTTTACATCGCAAGTCTTATAGTGACAATGGGATGGTAAAGTGGGAAGGAAGCCCTAATTAAGGTACAGACCCACCATTGCCTGGTGTGAAAATAGGAAACCACGGAAAACCATCTTCAGGGTCGCTAACAGTAGGGTTCAAGGTCATTATCTTCCGAATGCAAGCTCACAGCTGCGCGCCCCTAACTGCATGTGTGATGGATCAGATACAATGTTTCTGTTTTTTCATATTTTTATCTGCTTATTAGTGTAAACATTACGACAATTTTTTATCTTTAAACAAGCACCAACTTGACCGAAAAATAATATTAATATAAAACTAGTTGATGTACTTGTGCTTCGCTATGGAATTCTACATTGTATATAGAATTCGAGGCTAGGTACTGAACATGTTGTGAGCAAGACTGTATTAAACTGCATAGCTTTTACCCTGGAAGCACAACGGGGAAGTCATCAAACGTATTTTCTCATATGAAGACTGAGTTAGGGAATTTTCAATGTAATGGTAGGCAAGATGCCTACCATCAGTCACAGTCAGGTTGGGGAGTTTTCATTATAATGGCAGACACTCACTCTCCACCTGCCTTTTTACATCCTCAGAAAGAATGTTTTAGTGATTTTTCCAACTGAAATGAACATAGATCATTACAATGACGTCAGCAATAATGGCGCTATTAAAAGCAATGCTTTCATATGAAATACTCAATCAAGAAATGTGCATTTTCTTCCTATTAACGAAGAGTACTATGGTGTCGATCTAACAGTCCAAAGTTCCAGAGCTGGAATGACCAAGCCGCAGATAGCCGTGAGCCATGAACACTCTTCGTCTTTTTTCGGCAAGGAGGGGGGGAGGGGGGTCAAATATTGTAGTGTCCCAGGGCAAAAACTATGCTCTTTTACTAATCTGTTTCCTACAAGTAACCGATGAGTCAAAATTCCCAATTCACTTCACTGGCGGCGGAAAAATTTCTCTCTCACTTGGAGGCAAATTTTTCCTCCAAGCCAGAGGAAAAACCCGTCTTCACTGCTAATTTGGAATAAAATGAATGTTGAATTTAATAAAAGTGAAGCGGAAGAAGCCTTTTTTTTAAGAAATGACTCTTTTCAGGGTTGAATTTTGAGTTATTTAGTGAATTGTGGTGCTATAATTTGGAATAGGCTTAAATTGTTATTCTAGACCAAGTATACTACTACTACTACTACTACTACTACTACTACTACTACTACTACTACTACTACTACTACTACTACTACTACTACTACTAAGGAGTGAGCCTCTGCTCATTCAAAACAGCTGGAATACTATGATGAACCAGTGTGTTACGTACCAGCAGTATCAGAAAATGTACGAACCAGATGAATGGCACACTAAAGAAGAAAGTTTTCTAACTCCCCAGCTATTTCCCGCCAATATTCAGTCAGGCTGTTATACTCGGTACGCAGAAGTAATCCCATCTATTGGAGATGAGTGGCAGCATGAGACAAAGAATATCACAACAAACAATTATCAATGTACCGTAATGTTATTATTGATCAATGTTATGCGTTTTCGATAATGTAGGAGTTTTCTTCCGAGTCTGAATACCACTCTTATCATAGTTGGTCCGGTACAACCAAATAAAATATAAATGATCGGAAATTGTATTCTCTATAACTTTTATTATGTAGTACTTTTCGGTAGGTCCAATAACATAGGTATTTAAATATTAAATTTTAGGCGCCTTCCCCTAAACTGCAATTTCATCCAGGGTGAATACAATTGTTTATAGCTTAGACTGTATTTTCTTATTTTGCGACTCTATATACCGATTTTCTTTAAATTCTGTTAACCCATTTTCTGGTGACTTGGCGTTGATACGGACTTAGCAACTAAAACACAAATTCATGAATATATGCGTTATCATAGCCAGTACGGTAAAAATGTATAAGACATAAATGATCAGAAATTTAATTCTATATAAATTTAGTTATGTACTATTTATCAATACGAGCACTAATAATGTAAATATTTGAGAACTAGCTGATGTACCCGTGCTTCGCTATGGGATTCTCAGAAAGACTGACTTTGTGGTTTTCCTAACTGAATTCAACATAGGTCATTACAAAAACGTCAGTAGGAAAGTAGTGACTAAAAGCAATCTTATCATATAAAATAATCAAGAAACGTGCATTTTCTTCCTATTAACGAAGAGTACTATGGTGTCGATCTAACAGTCCAAAGTTCCAGAGCTGGAATGACCAGGCCGCAGACAGCCGTGAAAACTCCTCTGCCATTATTCCGTTAAATATGCACACTGCTCATTTCAATCAGTGCCTCAGAGTAGGGATTGAATAGCTTGATGCTATGATGAGCCAGTGTGTTATGTACCAGTATCAGAAAATTTATGAACCAGAGGAAAAGAATTGCATGCTAAAGAATAAAGTTATCTAAATCCCCAGCTACTTCCCGCCAATATTCAGGTAGGCTGTTACACTCGGAACGACTGGGCGAGTTGGCCGTGTGGTTAGGGGTGCGCAGATGTGAGCTTTGCATCCAGGAGAGAGCCGATTTGAACCCCACTGTCGGCAGCCCTGAAGATAGCATTCCGTGGTTTACCATTTTCACACCAGGCAAATGCTGGTACCGTACCTTAATTAAGGCCGAGGCCGCTTCCTTCACACTCCTAGCCCTTTCTTATCCCTTCGTCGCTCTAAGACCTATCTGTATCGGTGCGACATAAGGCAAAATGCTTGGTACGCAGCAGTAATCCTATGTATTGGAGATAAGTGGCAACAGAAGACACAAAGCACATCACCAACAAACAGTGGTCAATGTAATGTTATTGCTGAAAAATGTTATGAGCTTTCTTTATTATAGGCCTTCACATTTAGTTTTCTTTCAACTCTGTGATATTAGGGCTTCTTATGAAATTATTTATAGTGTAGACTGTAGTTCCTTATTCTCCAACTTTATATACCAATTTTCATTAAATTCTGTTTACCCATTTTCTCGTGACTCGGCACTGATACGGACTTCGTAACAAAAATAAAATTCATGATTATCTCTGTGATCATAGCCAGTACGGTACCAATTTATAAGACATAAATGATCAGAAATTGAATGCTATGTAACTTTAGTTATGTAGTATTTATCGATACAACCACTAATAACATAAATATTTGAAAATTAAATTGTAGACCTTCCCCTTAACTACCATCTAACTCAGCATGAATCAAATTATTTATCACCTAAATTATAGGGTCTTATTCCCCGACTTTGCATACCAATTTTTATTAAGATAGGACCAATAATAACATAAATATTTGAGAATTAAATTTTGGGCGTTCCCCTATACTACCATTTTACTCAGGCTGAATAAAATTATTTATAGCCTAAATTATAGCGACTTACTACCCGACTTTGCATACCGATTTTCATTAAATATTTGGTAATTAAATTTTAGGCCTTCCCCTAAACTACCCTTTCACTCGGCGTGAATAAAATTATTTATGTCCTAGATTATAGCTACTTATTGCCTGACTTTGCATATTGATTTTCATTAAATTCTCTTCAGTTGTTTTCTCGTGATGCATGTACATACATACAGACAGACTCAATCAATCACTACTGATCTGCATTTAGGGCAGTCGCCCAGGTGGCAGATTCCCTACAGTATCTGTTGTTTTCCTAGCCTTTTCTTAAATGATCGCAAAGAAATTGGAAAATTATTGAACATCTCCCTTGGTAAGTTATTCCATTCCCTAACTCCCCTTCCTATAAACGAATATTTGCCCCAATTTGTTCTCTTGAATTCCAACTTTATCTTCATATTGTGATCTTTCGTACTTTTAAAGACACCACTCAAACTTATTCGTCTACTGATGTCCTCCCACGCCATCTCGGAACATACCACTTAATCATGCAGCTCGTCTCCTATCTCTCAAGTCTTCCCAACCCAAACTTTGCAACATTTTTGTAACGCTACTCTTTTGTCGGAAATCACCCAGAACAAATCGAGCTGCTTTTCTTTGGATTTTTTCCAGTTCTTGAATCAAGTAATTCTGGTGAGGGTCCCATACACTGGAACCATACTCTAGTTGGGGTCTTACCAGAGACTTATACGCCCTCTCCTTTACATCCTTACTACAACCCCTAAATACCTTCATAACCATGTGCAGAGATCTGTACCCTTTATTAACAATCATATTTATGTGATTACCCAAATGAAGGTCTTTACTTATATTAACACCTAGTACTTACGATGATCCCCAAAAGGAACTTTCACCCCATCAATGCAGTAATTAAAACTGAGAGGACTTTTCCGATTTGTGAAACTCACAACCTGACTTTTAACCCCATTTATCATCATACCATTGCCTACCGTCCATCTCACAATACTATTGAGGTCACCCTGCAGCCACTGACAATCTTGTTACTTATTTATTACTCTGTACAGAATAACATCATCTGCAAACAGCCTTATCTCTGATTCCACTTCTTTACACATATCATTGATATATATAAGAAAACATAAAGGTCCAGTAATACTGGCTTGAGGAATTCCCCTCTTAATTATTACAGAGTCAGATAAAGCTTCACGTACTCTAATTCTCTGAGTTCTATTTTCTAGAAATATAGCCACCCATTCAGTCACTCTTTTTTCTAGTCCAATAGCACTCATTTTTGCCAGTAGTCTTCCATGATCTACCCTATCAAATGCCTTAGATAGGTCAATCGCAATGCAGTCCATTTGGCCTCCTGAATCCAGGTTATCTGCTATATCTTGCTGAAATCCTACAAGCTGAGCTTCAGTGGAATAACCTTTCCTAAACCCAAACTGCCTTCTGTCAAACCAGTTAGACAGACAGACAGACATAGACAAACAGACGGACAGAAATTACGGAAAATTAAAAAGGGCATTTTCTTGTTACTGTGGACATGACTGATACAGAAATATCATCCTTTTAAAATTTTGAGCAATGTACAGACAAATCTCTTATTTTATACATATAGATTAAATTTTAGGCCTTCCCCTAAACTACCATTTCACTCAGCATGAATAAAATTATTTATAGCCTAGATCGTAGTGGCTCATCCCCCGACTTTACATACCAATTTTCATTAAATTCTCTTCAGCCATTTTCTCGTGATGCGTATACTGTTTCTCCAAGCCTGAATGTTCCTTCTTGAAGTTTTTGTTTCATTTTATTGGGCTGGTAGAACTCTTCTCCCACCTCTGTTAACTGGACCATGATATGGTGCCAAAGTCCGGCTCCATGGCTAAATGGTTAGCGTGCTGGCCTTTGGTCACAGGGGTCCTGGGTTCGATTCCTGGCAGGGTCCGGAATTTTAACCATCATTGGTTAATTTCGCTGCTGCAGGGGCTGGGTGTATGTGTTGTCTTCATCATCATTTCGTCCTCATCACGACGCGCAGGTCGCCTAAGGGCGTTAAATCGAAAGACCTGCACCTAGTGAGCTGAACATGTCCTCGGACACTCCCGGCACTAAAAGCCATACTCCATTTCATTTCATGGTGCCAAAATTTGTTTTGTACAAAATACTACTACTTCTTGGATTTTTAAATTTAAAAAATAAGAACAAGTTTTGCTGTTCGGTTGTTTGCCAGACAATTACCTATTACTGGAACCAGAAGAAAGAAAAATGTATTTTTGTACAAGCAAGAATGTAATTATTTTGATTTGAGCTACGTGGAAATAGCATATAATGTCTACATCCTGGTTACTTGCAGTTTTCACTATATTTACCATCAGTTAACATTAAACAGTCTATCTTTATATTTAAAAAAATTATGAAAATTTAAGTCAGTCAGTCCGGCCATTCTATCTGGTCGATTTCCTTCATTTTTTTTTTAAAACTGAAAGGTATTCATGCACAGATTTGTCATCAGGTATTATAAATCACTTTACTTCTGCCTTCCTCAAATAATTAGATTTTTCAATTTTTTGGTCTCTTTGGAGCAATCATATCTTTGGTTCTAATTAAGGTACGGAGTTTGTTTTTGCCTAAGAATACTCAGTGGATCAAGTTCTTTCATTTCAGCTCTTAACTATTCAAATTAGTTGATTCTGAGGAAAGTTATGAGTGCACATTCAATTTGACGTCTCATTTCTTCAACATTTTTTTCTCATTGAAGCAATCATATCTTTCGTTCTAATTGAGGTACGCAGTTCATTTTGGTCTAAAAACACTCAGTGGATCAAGCACTTTCTTTTGAGGTAATAACTACTTAAATTGGTAGATTCTGAGAAATGTTATGAGTACATTTGTCTCCATGACGAAGATCTTTGAAGGACTTTTTAACAGTTCGGCGCGTAGTGTTGTTCCAAGGAACGTCTAATTTAATTTCTTTGTGTGATGTATTTTCAAGTGTTTTGATGACATAATATTACATTCTATTACCTCAGCAGATAATGTGCTTTCTTTCATTAACTTGAAACTTTGCAAATGCACCCGTGAGGATAGTAACGAACAACACCATACCTTACTTTATACATTGCGGGTGGAGCCGGCGGGAAACTGCTAGTATATATAAAATAAGAGTTTTGTCTGTACACTGATCAGAATTTGAAAAGAATAGTATTTCTGTATCGGTCATGTCAGTAGTAACAAGGAAATGCAATTTTTACTGTTCCATAATTTGTGTGTGTCTGTCTGTCTGTCTGTCTGTCTGTCTGTCTGTCTGTACACGCATCACGAGAAAACGGCTGACAGAATTTAATGAAAATCGGTATGTGAAGTCGGGGAATGAGCCACTACAATCTAGGCTATAAATCATTTTACTCATGCTGAGTGAAATGGTAGTTTAGGGGAAGGCCTACAATTTAATTCTCAAATATTTATATTATTAGTGGTTCTATCGATGAATACTACATAACTAAAGTTATATAGAATTAAGTTTTCGATCATTTATGTCAGGGGATTCCAAATGGCGGCCCACGTGTGGCCCGCGAAGCCATATAATGCGGCCTGCAAGAGCATTTTAATAAATAATGTGAAGAATAGTTACAAAATAATATTTTATAGGTCGTTCAAAAATGTATTAATTTTTATATCCGTTATAGACCCAAGTCCGAACTAATTCACTCTTTACTATTATTTCCCCTTTTTAAATATTCATTTGATCTAAATAGATTATTTTTCATTTTAAAAATTTAAAATCCAAATTTCAGATAATAATGATTGATTTTTACGTCCCACCAACTTTTTTTGATGGTTCTCGGAGACGCCGAGGTGCCGGAATTTTGGTGTGCAGGTGTTCTTTTACGTGCCAGTAAAACTACCGATATGAGACTAACGTATTTGAACACCTTTGCAATGATATTAATCGAACCTGCCAACCTGGCTTCAGAAGGCCAGTGCCTCAACCATCTGAGCCACTCATCCCGGCTCCAAATTTCACTTTTTTATGCAAATGTAAAATAATGTTTTACCTAAGTAATTAAAATAATCAAACCTTTATTTCAATTGAATTATGAATATTATTTCCTAATGGTACTTCTGTAGGCCTACTATACACAGAATTTTACGAAAATTGGCCTATTACTCAAGTGCGGCCCGCGAATATGACTAAGGTTTCCAATATGGCCCTCGTGCCCTTACAAATTGGAAACCCGTGATTTACATCATACATTGTTACTGTACAGGCTTTGATAACACAGATATTCATGAATTTGTATTTTTGTTGCCAAGTCCATATCGATGCTAAGCCACGAGAAAATGGGTTAACACAATTTAATGAAAGTCGGTATATAGAGTCGGGGAATAAGAAACTACAGTCTAAGTTATAAACAATTGTATTCACTATGGATGTAATTGTACTTTAAGGAAAGGCGCCTAAAATTTAATTTTTAAATACCTATGTTATTGGTCCTATCGAAAGGTACTATATAACAAAAGAATACAATTTCCGACCATTTATGTTTTATTCAGTTTTACCATACTGACTATAATAAGAGTGGTATTTCAGAGTTGGAATAAAACTAAATGTGAAGACCTAGAGTACTGAATGCCCATTGATCAACAACAACATTACATTGACCATTGTGTGTTGTGGTGTTCTTTGTCTCTTATGCTGCCGCTCAACTTCGATAGATGGGATTACTACTGCGTACCAAGTATAATAGCCTGACTGAATATTGGAGGGAAATAGCTGAGGAGTTAGAAAACTTTTTTCTTTAGCTTGTCATTCCTCTGGTTCATACATTTTCTGATATCGCACTGCTGGTACGTAACACACTGGTTCATCATAGTATTCCAGCTATTCGATCCCTACTCTGACGCGCTGTTTTGAATGAGCAGTGTGTGCACTTAAGGCAGAGCCTCACTTTAGTAGTAGTAGTAGTAGTAGTAGTATGATGATCTGGTCTAGAATTACAATTTAGACATATTCCAATTTATAGCACCACATTTCACTAAATAACTCAAAATTCAACCCTGAAAAGAGCTGTTTCTTAAAAAGATCTACTTCCTCTTAAATTTTATTAAATTCTACATTCATTTTATTCAAAATTAGCAGTGAAGAGGGGGTTTCTCCTCTGGCTTGGAGGAAAAATGTGCCTCCAAGTCAGACAGATTTCTCCACCACCATTGTAGTGAATTGAGATTTTCCGACTCATCAGGTACTCCTAGGTAACAGACTAGTAAAAGGGTATAGTCTTTTGCCCTGGGACTCTCCACTATTCGACCCTCCCCCGAAAAAAGACGAAGAGGGTTCACGGATCACGGCTGTCTGCAAATTGGTCATTCTAGCTCTGGAACTTTGGACTGTAAGATCGGCAGCGTAGTACTGTTCGTTAAAAGTGAGAAAATTCACACAACATTCCATTGAGTATTTCATGTGAAATAATTGCTTTTACTCGCACCATTCCTACTGACGTCATTGTAATGACCTATGTTCATTTCAGTTGGGAAAACCACTAAAACAGTATTTCTGAGTATGTAAAAAGGCAGGTGGAGAGTGAGTGTCTGCCATTATATTGAAAACTCCCCAACCTGATTGTGACTAATGGTAGGTAAGTACCGGGCGAGTTAGCCGTGCGCGGCTGTGAGCTTGCATCCGGGAGATAGTAGGTTCGAATCCCACTATCGGCAGCCCTGAAGATGGTTTTCCGTGGTTTCCCATTTTCACACCAGGCAAATGCTGGGGCTGTACCTTAATTAAGGCCACGGCCACTTCCTTCCAACTCCTAGGCCTTTCCTATCCCATCGTCGCCATAAGACCTATCTGTGTCGGTGCGACGTAAAAGCCCCTAGCAAAAAAAAAAATGGTAGGTAAGTGGGCCTACCATTACAATGAAAATTCCCTAACTCAGTCTTCATATGAGACAAAACGTTTTGTGATTTCTCCATCGTGTTTCTATGGTAACGTTAAGAGCTACCGTATGCAGTTTAATACAGTCTTGCTCACAACGTGTACACTACCTAACCTACAATTCTGTATATAATGTAGAATTTCGTAGCGAAGGACAGGTACATCACCTAGTTTAATAATATAACTACTTCCATGAAATGGCGTTTGGCTTTAGTGCCGGGAGTGTCCGAGGACATGTTCAACTCACCAGGTGCAGGTCTTTTGATTAGACACCTGTAGGTGACCTGCGCGTCATGATGGGGATGAAATGATGATGAAGACGACACATACACCCAGCCCTCGTGCCAGCAAAATTAACCAATGATGGTTAAAATTCCTGACCCTGCCGGGAATCGAACCTGGGACCCCCGGGACCGAAGGCCAGCACATTAACCATTTAGCCATGGAGCTGGACACTACTACCATCTTAACATTTTATAAAATTTAAAAACTAACATAGCTCAAAACCATGCTGGACCAATTTTCTCAAAGAATCGCTGGAGGAACATATACAGCTCATTGGTTTATGTTTTCTTTTGAGTATTGGTAAGCGGTGTTAAGTCATTTAGTAAATCTTAGACTTCTACAGCAGTCTGATTAACATGTCAATGAGAGAGGTCCTGCTATAGAACTATGAGTGAATTCTTGATAAGTAGGAAGAGAGAGGAGAGAATTCTAGAAGTCACATTTATAGGCAGGACTGCAAATGTGATTATCACCAGAAAGAATAAGCTGTCAAAGAAGAACAAAGAAAGTAACATAGGTCTTCAGTGTTTCAGTGGATATGATATGAAAATTTAAACACTGTACTGGTACCTGTTAAAAGCTTTGCTATTGGGTATTTAAATCCACAGGTAAGAATATTTACTCTGTGAATTAATTATACCTAAAACAAACCAAACAAACAAACCCCATGGCACTACAGCCCTTTAAAGGCCTTGGCCTACCAAGCGACCGCTGCTCAGCCTGAAGGCCTGCAGATTACGAGATGCCGTGTGGTCAGCACGATGAATCCTCTTGGCCATTATTCTTGGCTTTCTAGACCTGGGCTGCTATCTCACTGTCAGATACCTCCTCAATTCTAATCACGTAGGTAGAGTGGACCTCGAACCAGCCCTCAGGTCCAGGTAAAAATCCCTGACATGGCCAGTAATCGAACCTGGGGCCTCTGGGTAAGAGGCAGGCACGCTACCTCTACACCACGGGGCCGGCTAATTATACCTAAATCATTCACAAAATCAACTCAAAACTTCACATGAAAATCATTTATGAATTTCTTCCTGGTAAGCAGCCAATTCTCCCAGGTTATGTTTGAGAAATAACATTAAAATACACTCACTGACATAAACATTTGCACACAAGGAAGGAACCATTGGATTCTAACAAAATTTCATTTGAGTGATGGTACAGATAAAAGGAGTAATTACAACACAACTGCATCAGCTCAGTGTTCCCCCCTTTTGTGGCTGAAATTTTTGTACCTCATCTGATTTCTTCATGCGTAGATGCATGTGTCGATAAGATTGGAATTAAGCAGATATGGTATGTTGTAGACATGATATGGGCTTTTGGGCTTATGCTGTGTCAGAAAAACAAAGTTAAATTCCTTTCGTTTTGCAGAGCACTTTGCTCTGCGTCTTCAGAAGGAAATTTTGAATGTTCATGAGGAAGTGCCTCTGTGGCTCAGGCGGCAGCACTCTGGCCTCTCACCGCTGGGTACTGTGGTTCAAATCCCGGTCACTCCATGTGAGATTTGTGCTGAAAAAAGCGGAGGTGAGACAGGTTTTTCTCCGGGTGCTCCAGTTTTCCCTGTCATATGTCATTCCAGCAACACTCTTCCAATATCATTTCATTCCATCTGCCATTCATTAATCATTGTCCCAGAGGAGTGCGATAGGCTTCAGCAGCCGGCACAATTCCTATCCTCAACGCTAGATGGGGGCTTCATTCATCCCATTGCTGACCCGGTTCAATGACTGAAAACAGGCTGTGGATTTTCATTTTCATTTCACGAGGAAGTCTTCTACAATAATGAGAGTCTGAATTTAAGAATGCCGGTATGTACTGTATGGTATGTTATTCCTTTGCCAGATTTGCCCACAGTTATTGCAAATTATGCTGCAAATTACCAGTACTTTTACACAATTGTCTGCTGTCCCAACCAGTCCCAAAAGTGTTCAGTAGATGACAAATTTTGTGATTTGGTTTATAAAAGAAATGTTTGAAAGTTAACACTCCACGGAAATTGAAGCTTTGTGCTGAAAGAGTCTGAAAATGGCTCCATTCACTTTGTGGGAAAGTAAGCACATGGTGTCCAGCCCAGTGGTTTAGGGGGACGGGTTAGGGGTTTTTAATTGTAATTATTAATATCCCTGGCCTTGGGACTGGGTGTTTGTGACGTCCTTAATCTTCCTTTGCTCACACACAACATTCCATACTACCACCATTCCAATTACATTCAGGTTCATACAATATGGCGCCAGTAGGGGAAAAAGATCCACATGTGTCGACGCCCCGAACAAATAGCATTTAAAAAAAGAAAGAAGATAAGAAGCATATGGTGCTCCAGGATTTCAGTGATCAATGACAAACAACAATAATAGATATGATAATAAGCTTTTGGGCTTTTGCCATGTCAAGAAAACAAGGTGAAATTCTTTACATTTTGCAGAGAATTTTCCTCTGCATCTTCAGGAGAAAATCTTGACTGTTCACGAGGAAGACTTCTTGAATAATGAAGGTTTGTATTGAAGAATGCTTTACTAATGGTCTATAGTAAGTGGTACTCTCATTTCTCACTAGATGGCACATTGTATGCTGGACTTCCAAGTGGGAGCTGATGACACCATCTAAGCTCCGATTAAGATGTTTCTTAATACCAATATAAATGGTCCGTTATTAGACATTATAAATTTTCCAGCTAACTCATTCCTGGTTGCCAGCGTTTCACCCCCATGTGCTAAGTTGGGCCCATCAGATGGAACTTAGCACACCAACCAAGACGGATGGCTAGTGCACATCGTGGAAGCTTTTTTTTTTTTTCATTCCCCACCCTGAGAGAGGGTTACGCTCTCTCTCTGGTTAAGAAATTTCAAGTGAGAAATGACGGGAGATGTGTGTATGCGATGGGAGAAGATTAGAAGGGAACGCCAGGGAGAAGATGTATGAAAAGCAGGTGGAGAGTAGTGGTGATATTATTAAGAGATGTGGTGAGAAGGCGGATTATATCTAATGTTGGAAGGGGTAGGAGGAAGTGACTAGATTGGGGAGGGGGTGGACAAAGGGGTTGAAGGGGTGGAACAAGAGGAGGGCGACGATATGTGTTGTTGTGGGGAGCAGTAACAATGTCCATGGATTCGGACGCTGGTGCTAATAAGGTGGTGGACGTCATCTGGAGTGGGAAGATGGAGTCGCACCATATATGTTGGGCCATTCACGTTGTGAATCTGGAATGCGCATCGAGCTGGAAAGCATTCTGCTTGGAGTGCCTGTATGATGTCCTGTTCGGAGATGTCCGGTGCCATCCCACGGAGAACACAACTTGACATAGCGTGGAAGGATGGTGGCGGCTGCTGGGGCGAAGATGGTGTGGCAGCGGCGGTGGCTGGGATGTTGTCCTGTGTAGGTGGCAGCGGCGGAGCGTTGGCGGTTGAAGTCGAAGTCAGTGAGGTGGTAGGGGGTAGTTGGGGGGGCAGTAGTCGAGGAAATTGGCATGGAAGATGACAGTACAGGCAAAGGGTGACAGGTCGTGACAGTAGTAACTGGAGGTTGGAAAGGGGTGTAGGCAGACGTTGTAGTGGTCGTGGTGGTTGTAGTTGTAGAGAAAGAAGGCGATGATTGTGGATGCGATGTCCAGGGTTGAGACACGTTGGTGATGGGAACAACAGAGTGGTTTGCGGATATCTGGGCTAGAATGTACGAAGGAGTTGGCAACACTGCATAGGTTCTATGGTTAATAGTTGCGCTGGGGGCTTGCAGTCGTCGCAGGTCATCCTCGTTGCCTAGATATACTAGAATCTGCAATGATGGTGTGGAAGTTGCGCCATCCTCCAGTCTGTAGATGTTGTCAGCTGGAATGCCGGATGTGCGGAGGTCGATGAAAATGTCGTCTTCAGAGAGGTCCAGATCAACATCGGGGATGAGACAGGTAGGCATCACTGTTAGGGAGGCCGACTTCCTACTTGGTGTCAGGCCTATATGCTTTAATAAGTCGGCTAGGTAGCTATATAGAGATGAGCACCACACGGCCGAGCAGAAATACTTGGAGCTGCTGTGGAGTTTTGTAGTCCTTAATGGAGAGATCTGTGTGATGATGTCGTGGAGGCCTTTTTTTTTTTCCGTTTTTCATTTCCCTGGCCAGGAGTTTCGGCTTGTTTGGGAAGGAGTAATAATGCCAGGAGGACAGCAATTTGAAGTAATGAATGAGGAGGTGTGTGCGGGGATGATTTGAATACCAGGGATGTGTGTAAGGACTAAAAATTCAGAGGAGATTACTAGGGTGGAGATGAAGGGTTAGGTGGTGTAAGGTTGCAGAGATATTGTACAGTGAGGTGGTGAGGAGTCGGATGAGGTCGAGTGGCGGAGGTGGTTGGAAGAAGAAGCTAGTTGGGAGAAGGGGTGGGCTGACAGATTGATGAGGTGGAAATAGAGGACGGGCTGGGGCTGGCCGGGGCGAGGACGCGTGTTGTAGGGGGGATGTCTAGTAGAAGGTTTGGGTGGGGAACGAGAGGGCTCTACTTTGTGGAGGTGGCAGTATATAGAGGCACCATATTGGATGAGGCGCTGCACATCCTCTGCGGTGGGGAGATGTAGTTGGACGAGCTACATTGGACCGTTGCTGTTCTGGATTCTGAAGGCTTGACGTGCTTGGACGCTATCTTTATGGAGTTCCCGGAGTACTTCTAGTTCGGTGATTGAAGGGTCGATGCCGCGGATGACACAACTGTACTGGACGTGAGAAGACGGTGTTGGCTGTGATGATGCGGCTGCTTCAGAGGGTGTGCCAGATGCTTTGGCTTCAGCTCGAGAAGATGGCGGTGGCGAGACGGTTGCTGCGAGCATGGCAGATGCTTCATCAGGTTGCGGGGGTGATATATACCGAGGACTAGGTTGTAGAGGGAGAGATGAAGTCATAATTAGTGAAGGATGTAATGTTACAACAGTAGTGATAGGAATGCAGGAAAGGTTGGGGTCAGATATCGTGCTGGTAGTGGTGGTGGTAGTGCAGAAGGAGGATGAAGATTGTTGCCATGGTGATGGTGTGGCTGCAGCGGGTGTGGCAGACGTGTCAGCAGGTGGTGGTGATGGGGTATATCACAAACTAGATTCCACTGTGTGTTGGTGACTGTATAAATATGCGCCGTTGCTGACAAGGTTCAGGACGTCGCCTTCTTCAGTGGGGAACTGCAGACTGACCAGAGGTGTTGGGTCAGAGCCGTTCATTATCCTGGATATACTGCGAGCTGGAACACCCTCTGCATGGAGTTCGCTGAGGATATCATGGTCAGAGTAGGCAGGATTAACATTGACAATGATGCAGCTATACATGATGGGGAGGCCGACTTCCAGCTTGGTGTCAGCCGATATACTTAGGTACGTCGGCGAAGTGTTAGGTAAAGATGTGGAGTCACCCGGCTGATCAAAAAGAAGAGGTTGCGTTGTGGAGTATTGAGCAGTCCACTATAGAGATATCGATCCTCTTGATTTGTGATGAGTGTCAGCCCATGGAGGCCACTGCGTGGGCAACTTGGAACCACCGGCAGTGCCAATGCACTATGGGAGACTTTGTCTCATTACCAAAAATTCATGCCTGCTTGGCCATCAGATGCTATAGATGTTGATTCCCATAGGGAACGTGAAATTTTTGTCCCGAATGAGTAAATTTATAATACCAATATAAATGGTCCATTATTGGACATTATAAATTTTCCAGCCAACTCATTCCTGGTTGCCAGCGTTTCACCCCCATGTGCTAAATGAAATAAGTTTCGTTATGATAGATCCGTATTGAACTGCGATTACAACAGAGTTAAGCTAATGTATTATTTTAAGGTCCACCTTTTCAATACAAAATATACAGAGTTTAAATTACATAAATGATTAGGGACTAGTTTCTACCTAATATTAGGTCATCATCAGCCTAAAGCAAAATTAAAACATAAATACCGAAGAAATCAAACAATGTAAAGACAAATAAGGTCTTGTAAATCTACATACCATGTGAGATATTGAGAAAAGAATTATAGAGACGTGCAGCACTATGTTAAAATATAACTCCATGACAGAGATTCATAAAAAGTCCAGTGCGCATTAAAAAGATGTTAACGATAGGAATCCTTGAGCTACTGGATAAGGAGTTTAGTATATGCTGGCTCCTTTAAGATGCTGTTATCCAACTGAAGAACAACTGAGCCGAAGTCACGTTGTTTATTTACGATTAAAGTCCAGTGCGCCGTACAGCATTATAAAGTTGTTAGGGATGGAAATCTTGCAGTTGTAGGTCAAGGAATTCAATATATGCTTGCTCCTTAAATGTGCTGTTGTACATTCGAAGAACAACTGTGATGAATTTACGTCATTTTTCAAGATATTCATAGATGTAAAAACACATGGATGCTAGAAAGGCTCTTCTGTTTTTTCGAACTTGAAGGAAGATGATTGTTGCGTGTGGAGGCTTAAGAATCCAGAGATGCTCTACACTATGTTAAAAAATAGAGATCCATAAAAAAGTCCAGTGCGCAGTATAAAAGTAAAAAGTTGTAAAAGAAATGCTGAAGTTGCTGGTCATGTAAATCAAAAAATGGCTGGCTTCCAAGCGATGCTGCTGTTCATTCAGAGATCAATTGAAATTGTAGTCTTTAAGATGCTGTTATGCTGTCTTCACAAGATGTTTATAAACTTGATACATATGCGGATGCGAAGTATGATGCTAGAAGAAAGTTCTTCTGTTTCTAGAATCTTGAAGGACGATGGATGTTGGGACAAATATTTCAGGTTCCCTATGGGTATCATCATCTATAGCATAAGATGTTTCTAGTTACACTGTATGTGCTTTACAAGGTAACAGAAAGGTCATCAGAAGAATAAAGGATGAATGAGGTAAAAGAAATAAATAGAAATAAAAATAATAAAATACAATAAAGTGCAATGAAAGACTCACACGATAGAAGAATAGAATAGAGCTGAAGAATGGAAAGAAAAAGTGGGGGAAAATAGAGGATAATGAGTGTGAGTCGGTCAGAAGGGTGGGGTGCATAACAGTTGTACTATGAAAGTATAACACTTAACCCGTAGCCTGGAAAGAACCATCTCGTATGAATGTGGAAAACACTGAAACAAAATAACAATAGTAAGGGTACAGGGAAGAGAACTACCTACATAAATTCTTAATGGCTGGCAACCACGTATTACGTTATTGATAGCCAGTGTCCCTGTTGAAATTGTTAAAATTTTTATGTCTTTTCACAGCTTCCCGTATAATCCTTCACATGTAGTGTTTCTTATGGGTAAGAGCTTGAACATCTTCGAACCCGACGACAGAATATGCTCAGGTATATGACTTGTCTGGCTGGTTGAGATGGATATTTAGTTGGTGTTCCTTGATACGAGTGCCAATAGACCGACATGTTTGGCCAATGTATATCTAGCCGCAAGTACAGGTAATTTTGTACACCCCAGGCTGTAATAGTGGGAGCAACTTGTCCTTGAATGAGCAGTGGCAAGTTGGATTCCCAGTCGGATCGGCAATTTTAATCGTAGACTTGGGGATTGGATGTTTATGTTTGTCCCAACACACTCCTCTTCATACTCTCACAACACAACACACTAACAATAGAGACATCAGTAGTGAATATATCACTCCACATAGGGTTGCCATCAGAAAGGGTATTAGGTTATCCACCCGTGCAACACAGTCTGTACCCGTGACCCGCCAGAGTGTGGGAAAAGCGTTACAGTAAGAGAAGAAGAATAAGGTGAGGAATGTTCAGAGCCCTGCGGCAGACTGAAGAGCTGAACAGTTATAAATTAACTGAGTCGAAACTGAAAGGAATGGCTTCAGATATTAGAAAGCTCACACAGACGTCGGCGTATCAATGCTGGATCCTGAATTGAAATCTTGGTGACTTGATGTGAAATTTGTACTAGATGAATCGGAGGCTTCTTTTTGTTTTAAAAACGCCATTTACCACATTCATCCAGTCTAGGTCAGGAGTTTAAGGCTGTAGGTTACACTGCATGCTGATCCTGTTGAAAATCTCATCCGAAGTCACAATATTTGAGCATGGGAGCCAAGTGGCTAGACACTGCACCAAAGTTCTCCTCCTCCGTATTAATTTAATTCCTGTAACATTCCATAATAGTATTATCATTGCCCTGGAGGTACGGTACTGTTTGGTTGAGTGGTCAGTGTTGAGGCCTTCAATTCAGAGGGTCCCAGGTTCAATTCCCGCTGGGTTGGGGATTTTAATCGCGGCTGATTAATTCTTCTGGCTCAGGGACTGGATATTTGTCCCAACACTACTAATCACTATAGAAACACGCAATAGCGATTATATTCCTCCACATAGGGTTGGCGTCAGGAAAAGCATCCGGCCGTAAAACAGGGCCAAGTCCACTTGTGCGACACAATTTGCACCCGCGACTCCATAGATCTCTGAAAAGCGGTGGAATAAGAAGTCATCGTTCCGGACGTGTGACATAGGCATAGCAAGCCGGTTGGTACGCAGCATTTATGAAGATTCCTTTATAGGATGGGGAGTTATTGATTGAAATAATTACCAATGTTGTATAAATTTCCAAATTCTTTGCAATTATTTAAGAAAAACTAGTTATCAACAGATAGGGAATCTGCCACCTGGGCGACTGCCCCAAATGCAGATCATTGGTGATTGATTGATTGGACAGTGAACATATAATAGCTTTGCTGAAGCAGGAAATGATATACCGGTACCGGTACTGGCCTGATCTCAGTACCCCAAACAGAAGCCTGGACTGCTTCGATGAACTATTGAATTTATTGTCAGAGCTGTGTCAGAGGGTAAATCCTCTCTGGGTACTACGGTACGAAGATAAAGAGCAGTTGTGTCACAAGATTACTTTTTTGTTGTTGTTCGTCACCAGAATACTTTGCGACGTTAGCTTTACGCCGGTGTCTATGTTCTTGGCTAATTCCCATCCTCTACACAGAAAATAATTCAGACTCACATCAGATCTGAATATCTGACGCGTTCAGCTTGGATGAAATCAAAGAGAATAAGTATGAAATTATTTTACTTACACCATGGATGAAATGATATTTTGTAAGCGGAACGTTGGCGACACTACATGAACGTTGGGAATTTCCCGGCATTATGTTGTTCGTTCCAGTTCCGGTACATGCTGGTTTTGATTTGTTTTGGATTGTGTTCGAAGTCGGAAGTTTGCGGCAGGTTTGCGGTGTTCGAGTAAACTTAGTTCAATCGTGTGAACAGTTTGTGATGGTGAAGAGATATTAAGCGGAAGAATGAAAAGGATTGGAATGCCCGTAGGCAAGTTGATATTATTTTATTTGAATGCTTGTCTTGTTATAGGTTATGTTGATCTCATGTTTATATTTAATACCGTTTTAAGCGAAGCTTATTAGCTTATTTTTCAGCAAGTACAAAACTAAAGAATGGTTTATCATGCGACGAACTTCTTTTAAACTTATTTGACGTTCTCAACCAAAGAACACGAATCGCATTATATATGTAAACATTACATGAAGGCTATAACAAAGACCTGCGGTTGTCATTTATGCCCAGAATTAACCGCCGTGAATGTGGCTTTTAGAATAATTCTTGACTTCGCTCAATGTAAAAGTAACGAAGACAAATTCCCGACGTTTGTAAAATTCCTAGTGAGTATATTGTAATTCCCTTTCTTTTTCGAATCTAAGGTTATTGACAGGCTATTTATATGATTTTGAATTTATATTTTCTGTTGGAAGGACATTGTTGCTAAAAGTAATATGTTGTTATTCCATGCAAAGATTTCTTTTATTTTGAAAATTTTGAAGGCAACTGTATAGATTGAGAGCTCTTGAAAAATGTTCTTGACAAAATAGAAAAGTTTAAATTGTAGTTTGACAATGTTGATTGAAGTCTTGATTTGTGGCATGTTGAGGGTCTGAATGCTGTGTCTCTCGTACATTCATTATTTAGACATTTCAGATATTTTCTCCAGTTTGCATTAGAGTCAAAACTCTAGTGAAGTGGTCAGCAAAAAAAATAAAAAAACTGTAGGGTGTCATGAATAAGTTAGGAGTAACAGACAAGACAGTAGCAAGAATGATTGCTGGTTTTAATAGGCGGGAACAATGGCAGGAGGGTTCTAGGAATGAAGAGATAAAGGATAAGTTGGGAATGAACAAGAAGTATAGAACTAGAAGTACAGAACTAGTTACAAATATAGGATTGTGGTGGCAGTGAGTGAATTGACAGAGGCTTGCAGTCTGAACGCTGAAAGGTATAATTCTATAACGAAGATGTAGCATGTAGTATACTACTGTTATAAGCAAGACTAAATTGCAATGATCATAGCCTACAGCATCTTCTTTGGCCTACTGTTTGTTTGGTAGTATGAATTCCAAAGAACATCAAAGTTATCCCTCAATATGTAGGTTGAATTAGTAATAGCAGTACTGTGACCATTGAAGGCAGTGTGTTTTGTGGCTTGAAATTCATTATTGAATTTCATGCAACTCGTTATTTGATACCTCTATTAACCGTGCTACAGATAAATTTTCCTCTGAGAATTTTTTCTAAGACATCTTCTTATAGGTATTTTGATTTTTAGATCTTTACATAGGAAATAATTAGGATATTTTTTATTAATTCTGAATATATTACACGTTTTATAATTTTTAATGAGCATGTCACCAACATGTTATGGCTGGTTTATCATGTTGGGTCATTGGAATTTAATTTTCCTTCCGATTAACATGGCACATGCAATGCTCCTCCTTCCAGCCCTATCTGTCAAAATGCTTCTTTTAATATTAAGGGTGTACATATATAAAAGCAGAAAGTCAGTCTGTCTGGCTGTTCCTTATACAAATCTACACTTTTAAAAAAAAATCAATTTGCACCAAATTATGTGTACTGTACTGAACATTTAGGACCCTGCGGGTAACGCTGTCTGCAAGAAATTTGGACAGCCCTTCCATCCCCTAGATTTAGGACCTTTGGCACGTTATCATAGGCTAATATAAGCTCATAAGCCTCACAGTGCAAAGAACAAAACTCAGGTTGTCTCTATGGGACACATTTTAAGGCCCTAAAAACAACAGTTTTCGAGATGTTGGCACCACGCCACCCCGATGTGGGAATTGGATGAAGTGATTGGCTGGGACCATGGCAATGTCAGCTCAAGGGTTCTACAGTAGAATACAGGCCTGATGTTTGAAGTAGGCAATATTCAAATCCACAACTGTACGATCACCTACACAATAACAAAACCAACACATGTGGTACCATCAGGAAAAAGAGGAAGAAAGGGCAAACTGAATCAAAAGCGACAGATAACATGATTGCCATCAGGTGGTTTGATCGTAGGGAAGTTTGTATGCTGACCACGTGATATACTGACATGAGACCTACAGGGAAGACAGACAGACAGACAAGACTGCCTGTAGAGAAACCCCATTGCGTTATTGACTATAACAAGTACATGGGTCCTGTTGACCGGTCAGATATGATTTTCAGTTCTATCGAGTGTGTGCAGAAGTCATTGAAATGGTACGGAAAGTTCTTTTTCCACGAACTGGACATCACTGTTGTAAATTCTCATGCCCTCTTCAATGTCAAAACTGGACAGAATACAAGCAGATTTCCAGCTACAGCTTATAAGGGAACTCATCCAGAAGTACCACGTTTCTAGACAAACCAGTAAAAGAGGACGTCGTACATCTGGTGACCAACCACTCACACTGACGGAGAGACATTTCACATCCCTGTAAAACCTACTCCAAAGAAGAAATTTCCAACAAGATGCTGCCGTGTCTGGTCCAACAAAACAGCTGGCGAAAAGATGATGCGAGAAACCCAGTATATGTGCGTCAAATGTGACGTGGCTGTCTATGTTCACCCCTGCTTCAAAATATACCACACATTAGTGAAGTTTTGAAGACGGACATATTGGAGTGTCTGCTGTAAATAATGAAAAAAAATTGGTGTAAATTATGCGAGTTTATATTTTGGTATTTGATGTTTTCTCTAAATTTCTTATTTTAGCCAACCCTGCCTTAAATTTAATTTTTGTGACATTATTAAATGATGAAATGTTCTTTGATTGCTTTTCATTGGGAAATAGTCATAGGGCCTCCCCGATCTATTGAAGGCAATGACCAGTGTGTGCTTTGGCTTTTATGGACAACCCTGAATAGCTAAAATGTCTTAGATTCGTAATTCTTGAAAGAGCGTAGGGCAGTTTGGTGAGAATTTAGCTCTTGTGAAAGAGGAATATCAAACTTTTTATAGGAAAGACTATTTTTGGCTGCTATGGACAACCCTGATTTTCTGTTAATTTTTGTGGAAAAAAATAAAACTGAAAGCTGTTCTGGAATTATTTCGCCAGTTCGTATGAAATATTGTATCATTTTTTCACACTTTTCATATAGCCTATTACATGTATTTGAAGCAATCAATCAATAAATACTGATCTGCATTTAAGCAGTTGCCCAGGTGGCAGATTCCCTATCTGTTGTTTCCTAGCCTTTTCTTAAATGATTTCAAAGAAATAGGTAATTTATTGAACATTTTCCTTGGTAAGTTATTCCAATCCCTAACTCCCCTTCCTATAAACAAATATTTGCCCCAATTTGTCCTCTTGAATTCCAACTTTATCTTCATATTGTGATCTTTCCTACTTTTAAAGACACCACTCAAACTTATTCGTCTACTAATGTCATTCCACGCCATCTCTCCGCTGACAGCTAGGAACATACCACTTTCAAGTGATTAATCTCATTTTATGACCGTATTGAAGTTCAGTATACTTATTAAATGACAAAGTAATTTATTATCATCCACCTATTCAATACTAGATAATCCTTATATTCAGGCTATAATTATTTTTCATTAGCTGTTATGGTAGATGTTTTGCTTGTCCTTGCAAGCATCATCTGCCAATTGAAGCTTTTAGAAATTAGGTCAGGGTTGTGAATTATTTACACAATGTGTGAGATTATCCCTTAAATTCTAATGTTACATATATTTTGAGAATAGTACATAGTTGTTACATTTGAACCTTCTGTACAATGGATTGTATATTTTGAACATTACAATGCATTAAAACACAATAAGTATATGAAAGAGACAGGACATTTTACTGCAATAGACTGAGATTTAAAAATCTTAAAATGGGACAAACTCATGACCGAATACTGTTCCGTCAAGCCATCCGACACTGTGTCCCTTACAAGTAAGAAGATTACAGGAACTAAGTGGACAGAGGAGAGAAAGCTGGCTCATAGTCAGCAAATGAAGGAGTATTTTAAGAGGAAGAAAGCAACAACTTTAGCAAAGAGTAGATACGAGCCCCGTGGTCCTCAGTAGGCCTAAACAACAAGGAAGAAGAAGAAAGGTAGATTAATGGCAGAGTTTGAAAATACTTGCATCTATTTAGATCAGTACTGTGACAGTAATCAAAATTTAAACGACTTATTAGAAATAAAAAGTCTGGTAATTGAACTTATTCCAAAATTGCTCGCATCTTTTAAAACAAACAGTAACAACTTTACGAAAATATTCAATTCTAAGTTTATAATCAATTTCACTATACCGATGAAGGCCACTTCCCCATCTCCCAGTCACCTCCATTCCCCGCCGCACACCACCAGTGATCTCAATGTCCCATCCACCTCTTCTTCCCCGATTCACTCCCCGCTACTACAGCCACACCCCTACAATACGAGAAGTAGAAACAAATCGACTGTCAGACCTTCGCGTGCAGCCAACGCTGCTAATCATTTCTCCAATAGTCAAAGGGGTAAGCATTAATTAGTTCAGTCTACTGTTTTAATAATAATGTTATTTGCTTTACGTCCCACTAACTACTTTTACGGTCTTCGGAGACGCCGAGGTGCCGGAATTTAGTCCCGCAGGAGTTCTTTTACGTGCCAGTAAATCTACCGAAACGAGGCTGTCGTATTTGAGCACCTTCAAATACCACCGGACTGAGCCAGGATCGAACCTGCCAAGTTGGGGTTAGAAGGTCAGCGCCTTAACCGTCTGAGCCACTCAGCCCGGCGTCTACTGTTTTTAAGATCATTTAATTCCATTTACTGAAACTTACATGGACTCTTCTGTATCTTTCCAGATTTCAGCACGCGTTTACTTAGCTGTTCTTAATTACATCTACGTTCCAAGTTTAGACTAGCACGTTAAACTCGACTAGCACTGGCTTTTCCAACATCTGATGATAACACTACTGTCCACAACTTCCTCTGTAAAATAATTGGAGATTGTTAAACTATTCAACGTAATTGATGCGTTTTGGTTCGCTAATGTTTGCTCACAAACCCGCACATTTGTTGTTCAACCAGTGGTTCTGCCTCTGACCTTATTGACCACAATATTCCAGTCTCACCAATTTTAAGAAGAATTGTTTAATATTTAAGGATTATATTTAATCCACTCACATTGCAACATATACGGAGGATTAAAATAAAATAATTTACACAATGTGCATAAATTATTGTATGTATTACCACTCTTTTAATGATATTGTCGACTATTGTGTTAGTACACTGATGTATAGATGTTACAGTTACAACTTTTATTCCCATTTTAAGTGAAGATAATAAGAACATTATAAGAAATCTTGCTCATTAAGATACTTTTATGGTGTAATTTTTAACCAAAACAACAATCCATTGTATAGAAGGTTCAAATGTAACAACTATGTACTATTCTCAAAATATATGTAACATTAGAATTTAAGGGATAATCTCACACATTGTGTAAATAATTCATGGCCATGACCTAGTTTTCAAAAGGTTAAATTGGCTGATGATGTTTGCAAGGACAAGCAAAATATGTACCATAACAACTAATGTAAAATAATTATATCCTGAATATAAGGATTATATAGTATTGAATAGGTGGATGATAATAAATTACTTTGTCATTTAATAAACATACCACTTAGTCGAGCAGCTCGTCTTTTCTCCCCCAAGTTTATACAGCCCAAACTTTGCAACATATTTTTAAAAACTAATTCAGCACAGAGGGCTCTGATACTGCTCACAATATTAGTAGGAAAAAGGTTAAATAGCTCTTTAAGTATACTAGGAGTTAAAGCCTCCTCTTGGTCCCCTACATGCTGAGTCTGAGACGGGTTATTCTATTCCTCATCTATCATTGCTGATTGATCTTTACTACTATTGGCCATTTTGCTACTCTCACTTAAATTGGATAGACTCTATGTGGTGGAATTCTTTTGACCCCTCTTATCCTCTAACAGCTTCTCTGTTCCTCAGTTTTATAATGCTCAACTCGCTAAAACCTTTGTTCATACTCCAGCATACATATCACGTACATATAAAAACACATAGTTTTTAGAATTCCATCCACACCTGACAAGTGCACCTACGCTTATAATCATTCAGCCTCATGTTGGGCTGCCAAATGTAATATAATGAATATATTGATAAAATATGATCTAAATAACAATTAAAAGCCAATATGATTAAAATAATCAAATATGAATAAAATAAAATACTTAATTGCCTATGCTTGGGAGTCAATTGTAATCTAATTATTATAACAATAAAATATGAATGAAATAAATTAATAAGAATAATTAATCGAAATATCCATAGTATGGGCGCCAGAGTTCACCAGAATGGATCCCTCAAATTTTAATAAAACATGATCATTCTCTCTTCCAGGGCGTGTACATAAAGCTGCATACTGGTACATTTGCTTCAGGCCTCGCCTAACCTTCTGAAAATGACTAAATAGGTAGGAACTGCACCTAGGTTCATCAATAACTCCACTGATTCTAAAATAACTATATTCTAAATAGCATCTGTGCATGAGCACCTCATAAACACACCAAAATATACATAAAACATACTCACAATATACTGCTGGAAGACTCCATATTTACAACAAAAACAGTGGGAAACCAAAAGGAAGGACCAAGGTACCATTTGCAGTCAGTCCATTGAACAAAGCACATATATGTGTAGATAAATACCCTTTACTGTCTCTGTGTATCAACACAACTTGCATATTCTCATAATTAGCTCTTGTTATATCACACAAATAGTGTAGATATGTGCTAGTTACATAATATTAATATTTCAGTTCTTGGTGCTTCAAATTAAAATGTTAATACTGTAAATCTATTTATTTAAATGATAAATTTAATTATTGTCATCATAATTGCATCTGTTACATCAGAGTTTAAATGTTTGGCTTGACTATAGCGTAGTGTCGTGTGCAAGTGGTGACTCTTATCAGTGTGGAATTGCAAACATACTCTCGATTCTGCCCAATGTCACAAAACCGTATGACATTCCATAGCAACAGAGTGGTAAGCTCTGGTGTTGCATGATTGTGATCGAGCAGTAGAATACTAGAAGTTCAAAATACTCTTATGTCTTATTCATGATAACACTAACCTGTCTTATATTTCTGTTAATGCCCTGAGGGGAATAAATTGAAATTTTATAATATTCATTTTTTTATGTGGTATTCACCACCCGGCTACTCATTTCAGCTACCTGGCTGCACCATTCCCGCTTCCAGGTCGGGCCGCAAAGAAATCCTGACTAACTCAGTTCATCATTATCTATCAATTGAGTATCTATTTCGGGCCGTAGGTTCCGACAGTAATGTTAGACGGCTAAATTCTCACAAGTCAGTTTGTTGGACGTCTCTATCTCACGAGTTAATCCATAACGCTTCATAAATATCTAGGGTCAGTCAGGGTAAATATGAGACATTTTTTACAACTTTGTTCATAAATTACAAACTACAACAGTGACAATTATGCAAATAATCATAAGTTGTGACTGCTGTTACAAAAAGCAATGGAAACTACAGATTACTATATATTCATTAACTTTTGAAAAATATAAATGTGCGTCTCATTTTTAACCCCCAAAAGGGAGAATTATGAGACAACCCAGGGGAAAAGTGAGACAGTATTGTAGAAGACTGTAAAATCATGTTGGAGAGTTAATACGGTAATTGTGAGACAGTTTAGGGTCAAAGGAAGACAGAAAAAATCTGGGTGTAATAGTTTGCAGCACTTTCCTCAGTTTTATTATAGGAACAAAATGGCCATGTTTCGATAACACAAAGTTTAGGCTTGAGATACATCTTTATACATTTTCCTGACAAAAATTATGTAGTATAGATTGTTGACATTATACCATCTAATTAAATGGTACCTGAGCTCTATGTCTGAATTTATGTTACATTTTAATGATACTAGATAAATATATAATGCCCATTGTAATCAGAATGGTGAAAAAATGAGACATTTCACTTGGCTAAAAGTGGGTTAGCAGAAACTGTAGTTCTAGTTTGTTTTTTTTCTTTTCAAAAACATCAACTGTTCCTGGGAATGTAATGTCTCTATCTTTCCCTGTTATTATTGGAACAGGCAATTTCGCCAGTAATTTTGACTTTTCCACAACGGATATGTCATTTTTGTTAAGCCTAACGCAGTTTTGTTATTGTCCACTCAATTGAGACACATAATTTGCATGTCTCTACCTTCCAGTACTATCTGCGCACTTTTTAGTGATAGATTTACACCCTAGTGCTGAAGCGGTCGACTTCGGTTATCTTCGAGATTCGTATTGGCAACCTTTGAAACACAAACTAAGAATCGCTTATCATCGCTGTGCGCCATCTGGCGTACACTTTAACTACTCGTACTGTTGTTGTTTACACAGCAAAGCCAAACTATAGAATTCATGCTAGGAACACGTTTCGCAACGGGAAATGTTATACAGTATTATATATTGTGTATTGACACAGTTGTTTGCTTAAAATAATAAAGGTTTATAAAATTCACATCGATCGATCATATTATCGATTCAATTCAGATTTCATTTCCATTCAGTTGGCAGTATTAACGGAACCCTTCTTACTTCTCCAACGAGTACAAAAATCTATCACTAAAAAGTGCGCATACTATACTTTATGAACAGTGGCAACATGTTTATATTGAAAAGAATGCCGCTTTCCACAACTTTCAATTTTCAAAAAGTACAAAGTCACCCAGATTTACTTCATCTGCCATGGACATTTCCTCAGCATCTGTGTCAAGTAGACCAACTTCATCAAGACTTCCACTGCTACCTTGCCAATCTTCACCTTCGCTTGAAGCTGAGTCAGACGAATCAACTTTTGCTCTTGTCTTAGATAGAGGTTTTACTGCTGGAACTGTTGCCTTTTGAATACCAGTACCCTTTCTATTCTTCTTATGAACTAGTTTCTGCTTTTCCCTCATAAGCTGAGAATACTCTTCAGATGATATCACCTTTGCTGTTGAGTCCACTCTTTTTCGCTTGATTATGGTTTTGTCAGTGCGTTTGATTTTTGAAAGTAGGATAAGTATTTAGGTACAGAAACAAGTGCACAAAGTGTCTCATTTTTCCCCTAGAAGTGTCTCACTTTTACCCTCATGATTTCTCATATTTACCCCCATTTTTAAAAATGAATTTTCTTTTCAAATCAAAAACTTAAAATTGTATTTACAAGCTGAAAAGGAAGGTTCTCCCTTATACTATGAAATAAAACCACAAACACTTCCCTGGATTGAGTCAGAGTAACAAAATACAAAGTGCAACACATGAAATTTTTTTGGTTAGAAAAAACACCACTCAGGAAAACCTTGTCTACTGGTAGATATATAGTTTGTAGACTTTTCAATTATTTTATCATAATGGATATAAGACTAATATATAACATCAATCATGCAAAGTGTTGAGATCATTAATCAGAGCAGAAAAATTTGAGTGTCTCATTTTCCCCCCCCTTTTTTTTTGTCTGTCTCATAATTACCCTGACTGACCCTATCATACTTAATCTATGGATATTTATAAGTACTTATTTAACGTATGATACCATTAAAAGAATGGATAAATTTGTCTGTCACTTTATTAAATTAAATAATCTTGAAATAGAATAGAAGTTGAATAGTTTGTTGAAATCTATCTCTTCATCTAACTAAGTTAATGTATAAAAATGTTCAAAGATCTGTTGAAAAGTAGAAAATAATCTAGAGATGCTCATTATTATGACATTTAAAAATTAAAATCATGTTTAGGATATTCATTTTTCTGCTTGAATACAAAATAATTCCCTAAATTTTCTTTCAAAAACTTTGCATAATATATTGCAGATCTATTCAGAAGTTATCAATCTATTTGCCTGGATGTAGCTGTCAGTATTTTATAATCATGCTTTATATCACCACCACTAATCGTTAGTACAAGGAAAACATTAGTCTTCATATTTATTTCTCGAGTATTTCAGATTCAGTGGCTTTTATCTTCAAAATTTCAAGGAAGAAAAGGTAAAAGATAAGTCATTTAACATTGTTTCATTTTTAAATATTAAAAAATTACCATCACTAATCATTGTATAGATCATTTACGTAAAATAAATTCCAAAAATCAAGTTAAGTGCCAATTACTTATATCATGTGTGACCTGCTAGTGTGTCGCCAATTATAACACCTTATTTAACATCATTTCTGGAAATTCTGTGGTCTGTCATCTATGAAGCCTTTAATAACCAGTATCTTCTTCATCTAATTATGGAGAACCTCTTCTGTGATATCACTGAAATGAGCAATTAAGCATTCTAACTGAATTTATTAAAATAAACCTGATTATGGTCAAGAATTCTGATTAATGTGGGCTAATTCCACTCACTCTTCCCTACATGGATTCATTTTGATGATCTACCAGTACTTATCCGACATATGTAAACTTCGTGGATCATATTTAATGCTGGATGTGGAATACTGAAGGATTAATATACGTTATGGAATTAAATACATGCATTCCTAACCTTAAATTGCATCAATTAAATATCACCATTAAAATACATCCATCTCTTCTCTCTCGACGAAATAGTAATCACCACCATTACACTTCTTATTATGCAACCATTCTTCATATACACAACATCTGTTTCATATTCTTCGCATCATATCTCTTCCTTCATTTCGATAACTCATGCACCTTAACTTGACGCATATGAATTCATAACTATCATTTATCCACTTATATATTCCATTTCCTTCTCAATTTTCTCCAGATTCATTTCATATTGCCCATATGTCATCTTGGGATCCAAATATAACCTGTATATCGTACCGCATCATCTCCTTTTCGTGGTATAACACCCTAATTCAATCATAACATTAACCACAATGTTGGTGTAATATCCACAACTGAAGTAAATTAATCTCTTACTTAAAATAGACAGCATTACGAACACATAACTTGATTATCACTGATCAGATACATCCCAACCAAAGGATCGTTATTTTTAGTTAGATGACTACTTATTATCCTCCTATGTCGTTATATCAATGCTATTTCACACATGAATTCACTCTTCTTGAATTAAATCAATGACAGCTCTGCACAATTATATATTATATGCAATTAGAAAATGGCACTTTTCAAAACAAGTTATTTAAGTTACTTATTGTAATAATATATCAATTGACTGATCTTTTCTTCCCTGTATTCTGTCGATGGTGTGTCCAGATGCTTTAGGACATCTAGTCATATACGTCTGCTACATTGTGTCAGTCTCTGGGAACATATGGGCAGGTCATCCCTCCTTCTCCGTTGACTTCAGGTCACCATCTCCAGACAGTCAGCCTTGGTCTTCTTGGTGCATGATGCTGGCCATCTCTTGCACAGTTAGGACAAAAATACAGATAAACATGGTCAGTTTCGTCATCTTAGTATTCAAAGCCTTCTAAAATTTATAAACGCATTAAAAGAAAGCTTCTTTCAATTAAATCCAGCTAACGTCTTGCAGACTACTAATGTGTCTACAAAATTCTCAATTATAATTTGATTTAGTTTTCTATATTTGCCATAGTTTTTATTATTTTCTTGTCAGTGACTTTGAATGATATCTGCTACTTCTGCGTGGTGTCTTGAGATGTAGCCAGTTACGAAACGATTCACAAAAAGTCATTTAAATTTCTCAACTTATTAACACGCGTTTCTACGCAATACTCCTGAATCTGTGCTCTTTTCTTTTGATGTTATTCCAAATTATTTTCTATTCAAGCCTTTTGCTATCAATTCCGAATTCTTTACGTAGCAATATGTTGTACCGTGCAGCTTGGGATGATTTCTTCTGGAAGTTTTCTTTTCTTTCTTTTTTTTTTTTTTGGTAATAATAAATTTGGAACAATCCTGTATCTTTCATTCTTATTCACCTCCTTGATACTATTTCTCGGCTTATTCCTGATATGAATACAATCTTCTCGACATTGACGATTAAATTTGCGTGTCGTGTTTAATTTTCTCGCGGCATAGCGTCCATTTTTGTTCCAAGATATTCATTCCTAACAGTGAAATTGCACATGGCCGATGAAAATTTCTGGGGAGAACACTGCCTTTACAATACTGTGTTCACCGACTCTATCACTTGGTTTAAAGATACATTAACTCGAGCATCACATGCTTCTTGTTCCAGAACATAAATTATGGAAAGTGTGAAATACAGCACCGCATAGTTCTCACCAACATATAAGACACCAAGCCGCCGCAAGTAATAAAATACCAAATGCCTAAGCACTCCACAGTTTGTAGGTCAATACCACACATCACATTCCACGTCAACCACGTTCCACACAATTTTTAAGGCAAGTCATGTTTCACAAAAATTTGAAGTCAAGTCCTCTCCGCTGTTTTCTCACATGCCTCTGATAGACCTCAGCTTCCCCTTACTCTCACATGGTACGTCTAGATTGGTCCTGACCATCCAGTCACGTTTGGAAGATCCTCTTGCCATACCAAGACCACACCCCGAACCTCTTCTGGTCCCATGACAATAACAGCCAGGCCGCATCATCGGACTCTGGGCAGTTGCATGATTCACGGAAACTTTCAGAGTTGTAAATAGCACTGTTTTCCCATCCACTTGTACAAAACAAATTACTTGTAACACCTTCCAGCGTAAAATATTAAGAATAAATATACAAACGAAATAATAATACAAATAATGACAATAATATCCCTTACTTCTAAATACAGTGTGAGGATACTATGTATGTACTTCTTCTTTGCAAATGGGTCACTTAGGACTACGCGGAATCAACCTTTTTCGGCCTTCTTTTTTGCCTAGTAGTTCTTCATCCTCAATGGTTGTGCGCGTCTCCGGTCCTCCGACTATGCCGATCTTGTGGGTTTCCTTTCTTGTTCCTCAAATCTCCGTGTTTGAATGATGTTTTCTATTTCCTTTCGATCTTGTAGATTTGGCGATCCTTATTCTGTGAGGTCTTTCTCTAGTAATTTGTACCACTTTGGTCTGGTGGCTTTGTTTTGTAGAAATTTGTAAATTTGATGTGAAAGTCTGTTAGGGTTTATTCATTCCAAATGCCCTGCAAATTGGATTCGTTGCATTGGAATTGCATCTGTAATTTTGGAAATGTGCTTGTGTATTTCATTATTACCTTTAGGGTAATGAGTTCCATTTATGATTTTTGGTCCTAAGATTTTTCATGATTTTTCATTCTTTAATTTCTAAATGTTCCTTTAATCCCTTTTGGTGTAGGTTGAGAGTTTTCGCAGCATACTGCTTCTGGTTTAACTACTGTATTGTAATGTATCTTATTGTTGCATGAAATACATTGTTTATTGTAAATGGTTCTTGTTCGAAAGCAGTTTCCATTTTTTTGAATTCTTGAAGTTATGGATTTCCTTTCATTACCATTTTCTGTAATCTATTCACCTAGGTATTTGAATTCATTCACCCCTGAGATTTTTTTAGTGCCAATGATGAGTTCTTGTGGGTGCATTTTTGATGTCAGTCATATATTTAGTTTTTTCGTATGATATTTGAAGACTGATTTTTGCTGCTTGTTCTTGTTAAATATCAAGTTGCTTTTGTGCATCTGGTATGTTTTTGGCTATAAGTGCCATATCATCAGCAAAGGCTAGACAGTCAATTTTTATACCTTTGTTCTTAAGTTCTAAATGGTGAGATGGTGCACCTGCTTTCCTCCATTCTCTAACAATCTTTTCAAGAGCACAGTTCAAAAGTAATCGAGATACCCCATCTCCTTGTCACACTCCTGTGTTTATTTGAAATCCCTGACTATATTCACCCATAAACTTTACTTTAGCTGTAGTTTCGGTAAGCATTTACTTGATAATATTTCTTGTTTTTTGATCTAGTGTAAATTCTGATAAAACTTTTTTAAAATTTGTTTTACGATGAAGAGATAGGAAAGGCGTAGGAGTGGGTAGGAAGCGGCCGCGGCCTTAATTAAGATACGGCCCCAGCATTTGCTTGGTGTAAAAATGGGAAACCACGGAAAACCATCTTTAGTGTAACCTCCGGAATAAGTAAGGTTACAAGTAAAGTTTATAATAATGTTTGCTACCTTTGTGCAACCACATAGTTACGCACTAACACAAATTAACGCCAACAGACATGATTATATCTACGAAATAACTATAAGCCCTTTAAGCACAGAAAATAGTAACAACAGGATATCCAACATGATGACTAAGAAAGGATAATTGGGAAGTGACTGGGAACCATATCCAGGCGGTGAAAGGTATTGGCAATGCTGAAGAAGCGAAGTCAAAGTTAATCCTAAACTTTACTTAACAGTTTATATTCAAATTAGAGCGCAAAATAATCAACAAAATATCCTTACAAATCAAAGATAATTTACACATGAAAAACAATTTACCCAGAGTGTAGACTACTTATGCAACTTTACGTTTGAACATCTCACACAATGTTCCACTGTTCATGGTGAAACATTTAAATCACATAATACTGATGAAAGAAAAGGGAAGTAATATAATACAGTCATGAGCATGTACATGTAAGAAAGAGAAACGACCTATAAAATATATATCCTAGTGCAGGGCACCTTTAGGAGGCAGCCCCCTCAAAAACACTTCTGGGAAAGGGTGCCCGTCCTAAATGTGAATACTCTAAGATGACGCTGCACCGGTTGCTTGTCTCCTCAAACTGCCGCATGAATAGGAGCCCAATAAATGTAACTAACGCTTTGCCCCGTGGCATCTTCCTCTTTCCTTACTCCACAGTCGACAGCCATTTGGATATGCCATCATTAACTATCATGCAACCACACAATTATATGATGTATATCTGCAGCTTTACCTCTCTTCTTTGACCCGACAGAATAAACCTTCTTCCGCCGTCATATATTTTGGTTAGGACGAATATCTCCCTTCCACATTTCACTATTAGTGTCAAATAACTTTCTGATTCGCTGCACAACATCTCTCAGGGATAAATAATTATGTTAAAAAAATATTTTTTTAACGTGTGATCGACTGAGGAACTGCATCTCCTCTTTTCTAGTTTACCAGCATATCCATTTCTTCTTAAATGTAATTAAGTTAAAGAAAAAACTCAACTCTCAAGTTCATCCAATCATAATCTTGCAATAATTCGACTTAAACTATTCTTCAATAATAATGAAATAAAATAGCAATAATAATTATTTAAATCCTTAACTTCTAGTTTTATTCATGATCATAATGTATCTTAGGGTGAATTATTAAATTATTAAAATGTTCAGTTACAAACGTTGCATTCTCATTAAAAAAATAAAATATTTAATATAGTTCTTGATTGAAATCCGATCATCATCTCATGTTGTACTTATTGAATCAAGATATTAAAATGAGGAAAAACCAGTTAAAATACTTATCAATCATGTTGACTATCAACGTTGTCAAAATATGAAGAATACTTATTTATGACTTCCACAAGTCATTAATTTTATCTTATTTTCTCAAACTTCACTCATAACATAAGCAGAATAAGCAAGTTCCATTTATCATAGCTTCCAATGGCTATTCTATAATATACTAATAAAAAATAAAATATAATCAATTAGTTTTGTCTGTCATGGGACAAATATATCCATAATATTTCCTGAAAAACATGTAGGACTAGCCTAACTTAGCATAATCACGTTCATAAACAACTCATACACTTAATAGTGTCAAATTCTCATTTAAATACAATCACCTGATCACGAAATTTCCAAGGAAAATTGTAAATGATAATGATTTATTTGTTAATGGCAGTAATTCAAATTATGAAGATGCTTTCTCCTGAAAATGATATCTTCGACATTAACCAACAAGGTCTTAACACAACATGCAAAATTCTCCTAGAAAATACCAAGTTTAAACTGCAGATTCAATTATTTGGAAACAATCTTTTGATGATCGTACACCGATAACAGCTTGCAAATTCAATAACCTTATATCACCATATGTATATCACATTAACCCAAACATCATATGTTACTACGTAAATCACGCTGCAATTACGACAACTATAGCCTATAGTTAGCATTATGTCGCGCAAATACTGTCAATTATCCAAAAATTCATATCTTTCATCATATTCATATAATAAACATCATGCCTCTACATAAATTGTATTAACAAATATATCCATCATAATATTCACGAGTATAATCTCATTATTCCGTCGTATATTCTCTCAATTACACATACAAATATCAATCATTCCTCTCTTAGCAGCATAATGTTTCAATATTCCACTACCATATCATAATGATGCTTTATGGGTTTGATTATTATTTAAATACCAGCAATAATTCTTTACCTTTGAAAGAAATACATGTATTAATACATCAGGCTCATATCTACTTACATTTGGTGACGATTTGACGTTGAATCAAGTTCTACTGTCCTAGAAAACGATCTATTTCCATTTCGCATTGCACTTTGATTGAATCATGTTATGAATAACACGTTACTTTAGCAAAAAGTCGAAGAATCACTTTCAAAGCTCTGCACAAATGAATATCAGCATCCCTACAAATGAATATTAATTTACATAATCGAAGAATACCTAAATCCATGGCTTTAAACAATTATATAAATTATTTCGTGAAGACACTGCACATTGAAATCAGTTCTCGAAGATTTAACTGTAAATCTTACTATGGTCACATTACAAAGCATCAACATACTACATCTCAAGTAAAATATGGATAATTTAAATGTATGAAACTACATGGAACTTAACTTATTTCTGCCTGCGTTACTGGACTGGGTTGGTTAACATCTTGATCTTCTTTGGGTTCATTGGCTCCAGGTCATGGCTGCATCATCTCCGGGCAGTGGTTACCAGCCTCGGGTTTGCAGAATCAGCTGAGTTGTATCTGCCAGACGTCAATCCCATTTTCTCAGCTTAGCTGCTCATCATAATGCTGTCACATACATGCGATAAAAACATATTTAAGAATGTCGTTAGTTCCATTGCTCAATTATACAATGAATTATCTTGTATTTAATTTCTATTTTCTAGCAGATTATTCTTCTGAAAATAATATCTTCAGTTATGTTATTTATATAGTTCTTTAGATAATCTCCAGTTTAACACAAATCTATTTCAAATTGATGAAAACTAATTTCTTCTCTAAATAATCCTTGATAATTTCCAATTCGATCTACGGTTTCCGTCAGTTTTATCTCTTCTTCTCCTCTTAGTTTTTACGCTCGATAATCTTGATATTTATTCGAGAATTGACGTAATATCTTTGTTATTAATTGTTCCTATAATCAAACATTAAATCTCATCTCGTAACCAAATTCTTCCTTCTTTACGTGTTGGACCTCGCGTGCCACTTCGTTCAGATGCTCATCGTATAATGTGATTGTTCACTTAGCCGGTTTAACAATTTAAAAGATTATGCATTTTTCTTAATCACGGCCGCATGGATACCATAGGTCTGAACGTCTTAATTCTTGATCATAGCTTACTTGATTCGTTATGTCTGTATTTCTCACGACATATTCACGGCCTGTTTAGTTCCGTATGTCTGTATTCTCTATAATACACTTTTCTACTATGTAATCCTTGTTATTTTATTGCAATGCATGGCAAAAGTTGGTGTTGTAACATCTCATTTTGACGTAATCAGGGCAATGAAATGGTACAACGCGGAATGACATAATATAATCATAAGGATACACGTAAGAAAGAAAATGCGTTTAAAAGATAATCTTGGTGCAGAGCACCTTCAGTAGGTAGCCCTCTCAAAAACACTTCTGAGAAAAGGTGCCCGTCCTAAAAGTGAATAATCCAAGATGAAGCGGGATAAACGAGACGGCCCCAAGGTGAAATTTACACATTATGATTACATCGAAAGGCGTTGAATATCTAATTTACAAAATCAAAAGAAATGGGAACTGTCTTAACATAACTCTGATATGACTTGCCAGTAGGCTAAGTCATTTTACTGAAATTTTTGCCGATTGAAGGAAAAACGGGTAAGCTCCGGCAAAAGAAATTAAACGGGACACTACATTTGAAGATAACCTGAAAGATGAAAAACAACTAAGTGCTTACCTGTTGGAGGGGCCAAGAAGACCCGTCAGCTGCTAAAGGCAACTTCTCCCTTCAGTGGTCACGTTTCAAATACGCCTCGGAAGAGCTAGGCTCTAGCGGAGCGCTTCTCTCCGGAAATTAGGAAATCGTAAAACAACCAATGAGCGTTCGTTCTTTTTCATTCACCCATGAATCAAAAATGTTATAATGACCAATAGGGGCCCAGGAACAAAATTTGATAAAGAACATTGAGTAGCATCCAGAAACGTCGAAATTGATGGAATATTAGTAAACCGGAAGCATCCCATGCCGATCTGGCGCGTGTCCTACAGTATGTGCCAGAATTATTATATTTTACTTCAATTTTTTCCACGACAATCAAACAATCTTAAAACCATATTAAAATCAACTAATTCCAAACTTCACACACTGAAAATATAAACCAACACAGAAAATATAAATAATTACCTGATATAAAATTCCCCATTTATTATTTATAAGTTTCATATTCGTATTGATTTTTGTATTGATTTTCTTGTCTATTACATAAAATTGCCCAGTCTTACAATTTTAAATAATCACTACATTTAGGGCTGCCATCAGTGGGACTCGAACCCACTATCTCCCGGATGCAAGCTCACAGCTGTGTGCCCCTAACCGCACGGCCAACTCGCCCGGTTGGTAAAACATTAAGGAGTGATTCTCGATCTATACTGTGATATGCTTTCTGCGCGGTTCAGGTTGCTGATTGAAAGGATTTTATACGTAACCTGAAGGAGAGAGATTCCCCGATAATTATTTTTATCAGCCTTTTTTATGTATTGGATGTATGATCGCAGTTTTCCAATCTGTAGAGATTTTTGGGGTTAGCCATATTGTTAGCATAATTTCAGTTTCATGACAAAATTTTCTCCTGCATTTTTCCATAGTTCTGCCACTATTTGGTCTTACCCTGAAGCCTTCTTGTTTTTCAGTGATTTAATTAATTCCTTAATTTCCTGGACACTTGGTGGGGTTGAATCTGGGTTACTTTGAGGAAAGAAGTCCTGCTTGGAGTTGTGAACAATTTTGCGGATTCATCTTTTCTGTTGCTATCTTAAAAGCTTTCATTATCTTTAATGTGTTGTATGTCATATTTTCGTTGAGGAGCTTGGTTTTTAAATTTTATTTTTCCTGGAATCATGTCAGTTGAGAATTTAGTAGGATAATGATCAGAGTCCAAGTCTAGTCCTTTGAGGACATTGTGTTTCATGATTTCTGTTGTATACATGCAAGAGATTAGTACGTGGTCTAGTTGATACTCACTTAACAAAGGGTTAGATGAGACCCAAGTCTTAGTTTTGGAGGGTTTTTTTTCTTAAAGAAAGTTGATTTAAAAAATAAATCATTATGCATATCTCACTAAGTTGCATGCCATTCCTATTAGTCTGTTTATGACCAGACCATTTACCAACCCAGTATCTATATTTCTTTTCTTTACCATTTTGGGCATTGAAATCCCCCACGAGTACTTCAACATGATGTGTTGGAACTTTTTGTAAAATATGATCTGAATGGTTCCAAAATTGTTCTGCTTTGTCAGGCTTTTCTTTGTTAGTAATATTAGTTGGTTCATGCCCATTAATTAGAGTATATATTTTATTTCCTGATTTTATAGTTAGGGTGGAAAGACGTCCTGAATAGGACTTCAGTGTCACAACTGAGTCCAGTTTTGATTTATCCACTATAAATCCAGTTCCAAATTGTGGACAATTCACCATAACTCTTTCGCCCAGTTTTCCTTTAATTATCCTGTAGTTTTCTGAATCGAAGGAACATTCATCTGTATATTGTTATTCTTGAAATCCAATAATTAAAATGTTTCATTCTCTAGATTTAGCATAAATTTCCCAGCTTTCAAAAGGGAATTGTCAAATGTCATTAGTCACTTTCGTGATTTGGGTTTAATTTTGTTCTTACGGGGATTTGAGGTACTCCGACTTACCTCCTAGCACACTCCTGTAGTCTCCTCAGAATCCGAATATAACCACGTGCTGTTTTTCAACTAAGGGATTTGACCCCCTGAGGTAAGTAAGTTTAGAAGGTGCTTTCTTCATGTTGATTTACTTTGTTGAGTTTTTTGACTGGGGTTTCAGTTGATATAAGCTCAGAGTTCCACTTCCGAGATCTTCACTGTAGATAATGTTGTGGACTTCACTCTTAACCCTGAGTATTGACCCTCCATATTTATAGCCCCTGGAGAGAGGGTGTCCCAGTATTTTGAAGCACCCAGGAACTGGACTGCCTGTTGGTCCGCGGGTTCCTATTCCGAGGTATTTGAACCAGCCCACATTTCTGTGAGCCCCCTATCCATCACCTGGGAACACGCCTTCTAGAGGTTAACAGGCTTCCCCGAGGGGATGTATGTACTATCACACAATTTCAGAAAATCCTAAAAAATAATTAGTATGATATTTACTGCAGAACAATAAAACTTCATAGTAGTACACTATCTTTTTCAAAAGTTCTCGAATGTTTTTTGCTTCGTAACTTTTCTAGATACTAGAGCCATGTGAGAGTTTTTGGTGATAAAGGACATAGTAGCTGCTCTGAATTATTTGCAGCTAATGTAAATCCCTCAAATTTCAGAACAGATTGCAATGTTTCAGTATGCAGTATTTATGCACAGGAGTGGTAGTTTCACAGATAGGATCTTTTTTGGTTTCTGATCCAGCTGGAATGCAATCAATTTCAGATTATTTGTTGCCATGTGTGAAAATGTCTCTGTTAATATTGATTTTGCCTTGTGCGCTCTCTTCAGTCTTTGAACATAGTTGATTTACATTGATGACTACATTTTCTTCATTCGATGATGATTCATCCACATGTGAAAATTCGGCATTTCTAAACAATTTTTGCGTAGTTTGAGGCTTCACAGATTTTACTGCTTTGCTTATCCACTGAATTGCTTCAAGAACTGTTTACGATTTTGACAGTTCAGTTATGCTGATGCAGTTGGCAATTCTCACAATTAAGAATTTTATCATGAACTTGCAGTAGGTAGTGTTTTTTCATGCAATAAATTATGACTTGATCCATGGGCTGTGTAATGGCTTTTGTATTGACAGGAAACCAGACTAATCTTACATTAGAAAGATTTAAGTGTGGACGGCAGGTAGCATTGTCCAAAAATAACATTTTCTCTTCTGCAGCTTCATTTTGTTATTGAGGAACATAAGCCATTCCCCCATCGATGAGGCTTTCATCCAAGTCTTTTTTTAATGGCACACCAATTAACTAACAACAAGGACACATCGAGATTCTTAAAATGTGTAACTTTTGTGCCATTCCTCTCCCCAGTGGTCATTCCTTCCATATTCCTACAAAAAAAAAAAAAAATGTTAACCGCTCCTTTGAATGCCTCTATCCCTTGCAGTTTTCTCCTTTAAGATGTAGAGTTTTGGTTAGCAAAGCCCAAAAGTTGGTTCTGTTTCATCGCCATGAATGTCCTTTAGTTTGTATCCTTCAGTTATAGTAGTGATTTTTGTTTTCTATTCTTGAACAGTCTCAACATTCACATCATTGGACTCTCTGCAGATTCATTCTGCACTATCTTGAGATGGTTTCTAAAACTTTCCAACCACCCATTAAAAGCCTTACATTCTAAATTTTTGTGGTGTTCAGCAGGTTCTTTAGGTTTGGCCTCTACCATCTGCGCAGATAGGGGAATGTCTTTGAATATGGCACTCACAAACCATTCCCATGTAAGATAGTTCACCTCTTCATTGTTAGTGTTTTGTTTATTTTCTGTTCCACGTTCTAAAATGGAATGAGAAACGTTATTTCATGCATTTTATATATTCTTACAAACACCCAATCCCGTGGGAGGGAATTGAATACATTACCCATTGTATGTACAGTATCTATTTGATGTACAGTATGACAGGAATTGAACCCATAAGTTACTAGACTAATATACTGTACTTGTGCCGTTTACAATACATACAACAGCTCTAAGATATAGTATGTACAAAGTTTAATTAGATAAAGCAATACGAAACAAAATAATGTGTCCAGCCATTCTATTCTTATTTTTTTCCGTTCTCTTAAGTGTTTCATGGACCTGTGGTTTCCTGTATTGTAGCGGGGTGTGAATTAAATATATTTAATGCATTGAAAGAACAATTGAAGAGATTGCGCTGATTGCTTTTGCTTTTTACTTGCTTCCGTGAGCTAAACTTGTTCATCAAGGGTTAGAGATTTTGTTTCTTCCCTGTCATATTCACTAATGAACTGAAGAATAAGTACATCTCAACGACAGTTATGCTTCAGGGTCTTGTTTATACAGGTTTTACTCTATATTATTTGAACCTGAAGACACATACAATACATGCTTACACTGGTAGAATAACAGGGTAACTGTGTTAAAGTGAAATCGCCCCGAGGTGGTGCAGCAATTTTCAGGCACTCCCCCAATGGAGGGGAGCTGCATGTACCATTTTAACCATGTACCAACCCTACTGCCATTCTTAAATTTCTGTCATTACTGCGAATTGAACCCGAGCCCTGGAAGATGGCAGCTAATAGCTCTAATCATCCTGCTACGGATGCGGACGGCGACTGTGTTGAAAGTGCACAGTTATGTTGAGACCTGTGTTCTCCTGTAGTGAAGTCCAGCATTTTAGCATCTGGGAGGAACTAAGCGCTCAAAACATGAGCAGGCGGTGACAGCAAAATGGATGCAATCTCATTATTGGCTTCAACAAATTAATTAGTTACGGTGTAATTTCAGTATGAGATCAGCAACAACAGAAATTGATTGCAAGATAGAATTCTTTGCTTGTTGCTGTATTACATGTAACATTACATTGTCAGGAGTTCCATTTTATTCAGAGATTTTTCCCTTGCGGGACTCAAAATATCAGTCCATTTCTGCATTGGACTGGTTTCGTTTTAGGCTGCATCAGGTGCCATATATTTTCATGGGACCACAGAAAAAGTCTGTTTTAAGGCAGGATGCCCGTTTATTTAGGGTCCTGTTTATACAGGTTTTACTCTATTTTGAAACTGAAGACACAATACACGCATTAATACATGGTGTGCATGCTTTCTATTATGTCCCCCACTCTTAGAATTAACACACTTCCGAGCCTGACCCGGAACCACCTAGTTCCCATCCCTGCTCTGTAAGGGAGTTCATCAACAAAAGTCAACGAACTCCCTAGAAATTTCCAGCCAAAGGTATCGCTGATGGGCTTCGAAACATCATAATAGCGGTATTCTGTTTTAAAATCTAGGTCTTTTTGACGTATTCTGTTTTCTAGTTGATTATATTTATAGCTGTTTCTTTGGTGTGCTGTAACTAATTTTGAATAAATAAATTTATAACATATCTGAAAAAGGAAACATATGGTAACAGAATTATACCTGTAAAAAGAAACAACTTAATTGCTTCTTTTGTAATTTCCACAATGTAGTGGACCCTGACTTACTACTGCAATCAGAGCTTCATAAAACTTGTCTACTTCCTGCTCCTCTGCACAACTGTTCATGGGACATGGTAAATAATAATAATAAGATACAACTTAATTTTGACAAATTTGCCAGCTTTCTACGTGTCAGTTCAAAAGTTTTATGAAACACAGATTTGTAAAATTGTCATAAAAACCTACAAAATTGTCAAAATGTAAATTTGTCTGACAATTTCCTGTCACCTGTAAAATTGTAATCTTAATGTAGTAGGGACCTGGTCTTCGCTGAAGGTGAACAAACCTGCAGTGATACAGGATCAAGCTTCCAAGCCATGCCTTGAAACTCTGAGAGATGGTCAATGAGAGGAGACTGAGGGAAGAGACCCAAATAACAGAAAATCAGTTTAGGTTTATGCCTGATAGAACCACATGTTTGCTCTCAGGATGTTGATGGAGCAATACTGATTGTATAGGAAAGATCTTCATACGGTCTTTATAGATCTTGAGAAAGCTTATGACTGAGTGCCACTAGATCTTTTCCGGTGGACACTGAAGAAACAAATTTCTCCGTGATTATCAGGGTGGTTTAAAAATTGGGAATGAGGAGGTAGCAAAAACCAATGCCTTCAGATATCTTGGAGCAGTGATACAGGATAATGCCGACATATTACCAGTCGGATCAACAGTGGCTGGGTGAATTGGCAGACAGCTACTGGAGTATTATGTGACAAGATGGTCTCATTTCACCTAAAGAGCAAAATATGCAAAATGGTTGTCCGTCCAGCCATTCTGTATGCTTTAGAATGCTGGGCTACAAAGAAGAAAGATGAATAGAAACTTCACTTGACTGGGATGAAGATGCTGCCTTGAGCATCCTGAGATGAAGTGGGCCCTTGGAGTAACCAGACTAGATGAAATTCCCAATGACACTATTTGCCAATCTCTGAGAAGCTGAGGGGAAATCTGCTGAGATGGTTTGTTCACCTTCAACGAAGACCAGGGCCCTTTTTCATAAAGGTTACAATTTTACAGGTGACAGGAAATTGTTAGACAGGTTTAAATTTTGACAATTTTGTAGGTTTTACAAATTTTACAAATCTGTGTTTCATGAAATTTTTGAACTGACAGGCAGAAAGCTGGCAAATTTGTCAAATTGTAGGCTACATATAGTACATACGAAACATGTTCATCTATACAGAACTATTTAAAATAGTTTCACTTGAGTCCGCCTTGTCAGTACACCTTATAATGATAGAAAACTACTTTACCATACATCTTTTGGGAAAATCGTCCATTCCCTTCATCAGTGATGTCAGTTCTAAGTCAAAACAGGATCAGACAACCATATTAACCTATTATGGTTAAGTTTATCAAACAGATACGTCAATAGCTTTTGACGTATTTACAAATTTACAGAATTGACATTGTGCAGGTGCCGGAACTAGGGAGTTTATTTTTGCAAATGTTTTATAATTTAAAATCTCTTGTGGATAATGGACTCTAGTAACTGTGGTAGTAGCAGTAATGAAGAAATTGAAATAAGACCACGCCTGGTTTTTAGATAATAGATATCTAACCTGCAGTTTCAGTGACTTTGTAGTCAAAAATATATTTTGTATTAGCAGGACATCTGGTGAATATACAGTAAATCTTATGACAGCAATTGCAGTCACAAACATTCACACCTCAAGAACAAATTTTATTTCCTCTTCATTGGCTGTTTAATATCATAATGTTATCAAAATTACTTGCCATTCTGTCGAATGAGTAGAAACAAAATGTTAGTTAATTTTCATTCTTGGATTTTACCACATAAAATTCTTGTGTTTATGAAACAAGTTCTACAAGTTACAATATTTTGCCTGTCACCACGAGAAACTTTTATCATTTATGAAATGGAAAATTGTCATGACATATTGACAAATATGTCAGATTTGACATAATTGTCAAAATTGTTGCATCTGTCAAATTGTGTGAAATAGGGCCCCGATGATTATGTGGTGTACTGAACGAAGAGGCAGGCAGTAGAAGGCCAGCCAGCTCTGGGCAGATCTAAATTAAGATGGAAAACCTGCATGAGTAAGGACCTGAATAGTACCAGTGCACCTGAGTGGGGTAAGGCAAAGAAGAAGAAGAAGAAGTATAGTGTTAGTGAGAGAACTGAAGGATATGAGAAGATAATGGGTAAATGTAGAGAAGATACAGAAGCTAATAGGAAGAGCAGCAAGATGTCAGATTTGTCTTGAAACAAAGTGTCCTGTTACTGTCTTGAATTTTCTCTCCATCACTTCATCGGACGTCCTATAGATCTGTTTCCCCTTCGTTGGTAGCATAGGATCTCCTTTGGTAATCTTCCAGCTTCCATCCTTTGAACATGATGTTTTTCAGTTTTCTTGTTACTCACAGATCTAATTGATGATTTATTTTACATTCAATACCTTAAGTACATCTTCATTTCTTTTATGGTCCCATTTTGGACAGCCTGCTGTTCAGCGCATGAACGTTGTTTCACATGTTGTGATTCTGGAAATTTCTCGTTATTGTTCTTGCATTGCTGCCATAGGAAAGAGTTGGTCTGGCTGAAGTATTATACAGACATAAGCAAGTGTGTTTTTGGACAAGAGATGGCTTCATGACATGATTTAAAATATCTTTAGTTCTGCTATAATTAGTTATTTTTGAAATGTCAATCTGTTTGGTAAGATAAATTGTATCCAATTGACTCTTTCTAAAATGTTACTCTAAACAAATTTTATTGGGGATAGTGTCCTTCCCCTTAAAGGCCATTATTTTGATTTTTAGTGGAAATGATTACAGTAGGCCTATGCTTCTAGGTGATTATTTCCAGGAGAACTAGCTGAAACCAAATCCATCAAAAACACAAGTCTCTGCCTTCCATCTCAAAAAGAGGTAAGTGACCAGGGAAGGTACACAGCCAGAACACTGCTGCACTCCCAGATATCTAGGAGTCACTCTTGATTGAGCAGTCGCCTACAGAACACAGTGCTTGAACACGAAAAAGGAAGGCATCAGCAAGGCACAATATTCTTCATAAAGAACATGGGGGATGCAGCACCTTAAGAACTTCAGCTATAGCCCTTCGCTATTCAGCTGCAGAATACACCTGTCCCGTCTGGTACAAATCCAGCCATGCTGATCAAGTGGATATGAGACTTGTAGACTCATTACTTGTTGTTCGAGACCTACACCAATTGAAAAAGTGTACTGTCTGGCAGGTATCCCCCTGTGGTTTTTTTTTTAACCTGTTCCCCTATTGGGCGCATTCCAGGTGGCGGATAGGGGCGCCCTCTGGATTTTTCTGGAGGGTCTGAGGGAAATAAAATACCTTCTCGTGGACCAAAAACGGGTATTGCCAGAAAACGTCTTAAGACATTGTGATTGTTACTAGCCCAAGTCAAGGCTTGGAAGTGGAGGCCTCGCCCACACATGCGAGAGAGGCATCCATGGTTCCTCCACATGGGTGATACGGTGGTTCAGGTGAAGTGGGGCTGGTGATTGAGGTGAAGGCTCACTGCGGGGTGCTGGAACCAACACATCGCTTTGCTCTACATAGCCTGGTCGTTCTGCGGGTTGGGAAAGGGGCGATCCCAACCTAGGGGGAAAGTCATGGCTGTGAACTCAGTCATGATAATGCCAAGTGGAGACCATGTGAATAGGTCTACTGAATGGGGAACAAACCTGGCTAAGTTCGGGCTAGAAGTGGACCGCTGGATGGACGACTGAGGGGCGTGGTCTCTGCTACGGAGAGCCTGAGTTGCGGGAGGACATAGCTGTATGCCTCACGACGGATGGTGAGAACGACGCTCAGGACCCTAGAAGGGGCAAAAACCCTACGATTGATTGGTCCCAATTGGACAGGCTGTTGCAGACTCAAAACAAGAAATGGCGACAGAAGCTCCAGTAGAGCAGACTGCTGTCAGAATCAATCGGCACGATGCCAAACTTCTGACACGGACTTGGGCAGATCAAGTTTCAAGTCATCAGGGGAGAAATGAAACCCAATATTATAAAGATGGAGCTGAAGGTCCTTCGGCTAATCTTCAGCATAAAAAAGCAGCTGTGGCCAATTTCGCCAGGAAGTTCAAGTCCGAGGCTATTGATGTGGCCCTTATTCAAGAGCCATCGGTAGTCAAGGGAAGAGTAGCAGGACTGGCGGAATATGAAAGTAAGCTGATGTACGATACAACATCGGAAATACCCAGAACATATCTTGTGAACAGGAAAATAAATGTCTTATGTTGCAGGAACACTGATCACAGGACTTAACTATGGCCAAGATTAAACTTGGAAATTGGGAGGGACCGAGAGAAATAACCATAGGCTCTGCATACCTCCCATATCACTCAACTAATCTGCCCCCATCAGAAGAAGTTGAGAACCTAATTTGCAACGCAAAGAGGAAAGGCAAACACCTAGTACTTGGAGCAGATGCAAATTCATACCTCACGGCATGGGGCAGCACAAACTGCAATGCAAGAGGTGAGTCTTTGCTAGAGTTTGTTATTGGATCTGAGTTGACGGTACTAAACATAGGAAACAAGCTTACATTTATAAATAAGAATCGTAGGAAGGTAATAGACATTACCCTAAGCACTACTGCAAACTTTATTAGACTGGAAGGTGCTAGAGGAACCATCATAGGCAGACCACCAGCACATCCAATTTGCAATAGATGCAAGACTATGTGGGATTGAGGTGTACAGTGAACCAAAGAGAATTAACTGGGACACATACAGAGTAGTTCTTGGGAAGGCTAAAAAAAAAAAAAAAAAAATTCCAACTAACGTGAGAGGACAGAAAGAATTGGATGAGGCAGTGCAACTATTAAAAGGGGGCCATTATAGACTCATACCATGAAAACTGTCCTCTCAAAGAAAAACACCAAAAAAAGTAAGGTGGTGGAGCAACAAACTGGCCAAAATGAAAAAAGAGGTCAGGATGTTGTATAGAATATCATTTAGAAATGGTATGTGGGACGTATATCATAGGAAACTAGCTGAGTATAACCTAGAGATACGGGAAGCAAAAATAAAATCTTGGAGACTGTTCTGTGAGAAAGTGCAATCACACACTGAAACAGCAAGGCTCCAAAAGGTTCTGAAAGCAACCCGTATAAACCAAGTGGGGAAACCAGATGGGTCATTTATTCATGCAGGGAGGGACACGCTGGAGATACTAATGGTGTGTCACTTTCCTGAGGCTGAGGAGATGACAGAAGAAGAATCGGTTAGAACAGAGACCAGAGCTCAAAGAGCAGACTGGAACTGTGCGGACAGAATAATAAAACATAACAATGTAAAATGGGCAATCGGCACGTTTCATCCTATAAAGGCTCCGGGGCCAAATGAGATACATCCGATACTACTTTAGGAAGGATGGGAGATACTCGTCAATGCCCTGATGGACCTTTTCAGAGTTAGTCTAGCTTTAGGGTACGCGCTAAAATCATGGTCTGAAGCTAAAGCAGTATTCATTCTGAAGCCTGGAAGGGCAAATTATGCCCAAACGAAAGCATACGGACCATTATGTTTAACCTCCTTCATGCTGAAAGCAATGGAGAAAACTCTGGATTAATATATCAGAAGAACGGTGCAGCTGAACTCAACGTTACATGAAAATCAGTTTGCATGTAGACCTGGCAGATCCACTGAAGTAGCACTCCATCAGTTGGTTTGTAAAATAGAGGAAAGCCTAGAATATGAAAAAATTGCATTCTCAGCATTTCTAGATGTAGAAGGAGCCTTCAGCAGTACAACCTATGAATCTGTGATCAAAACATTGGAAAAGAATAAGGTGAGTAAAACCGTCGTCAAATGGATTAAGTCCATGTTAGACGGAAGGAAGATAAAAGCGACCCTGTTTGAAGACACAACAAATATATAGGTGGATGGTCCGCCTAGTCAATACTAAATATTAATTATTTATATTTATTTACATAAGTCTAGTACATGTTTCGGGAATCTATATACATTCCCTTCATCAGCTAGTCAAATTAAAATTAGAATTCCTGTACACAAAAAGACCTAATAAAAAGGGGGGCCCCCATTAAGGAATCCAAAACTATTGCCTATACAATTTAACATTTTAAAAATCAAAGTGTGGATGCATGGAATTAAATTCCATCTAGTCCACCTACATATTTGTTGTGATCAAGTCAATACGGATCAAATACCGGCCACTATGGTCAAGATTATTAATACCTGTTTGAAGAAACGCGGACGGTTAAAGCCACCCGATGCTGTGCTCAGAGAGAAGTTCTTTCTCCTCTGCTGTGGAACCTCGTGGTGAACAAAATCATAGCTATGCTCAGTGAACAAGGTTTTTTTATAAACAAGGATACACAGATGACTCGGTGATTGTGGTACGAGATAAGGTGTGAGTGTTATCCAGGACCTCATGCAAAGATCACTTAAACTTGTGGAGAACTGGTGTCAGGAAGAGCAACTATCAGTCAACCTGAACAAGATAACTGTGGTCCCTTTTACAAGGAGGGGGGAAATTAGAGGGAAAGGGATCACTGAATCTCTTTGGACAAGATATATTGTACCAGTAAAAGAGCCCGACTCTCAGATTAAATTTGATAGGGGCATGAAATATAGATCTCAGGGCAAAAAACTGGATTAATTGTAGCTAGGGCTCGGTACAGGAGGTAGGGTCCTATCTACAGAAAAACTTTGACTCTGATTGTATAAGAGTTTATTCAAGTAAGTCATGAATTGGCACATCACCTCTAAGTAGAAATGGACTGTCTTCCTCGTATTCCAATAGTATGGCTTGGGTTTTCCAGCTCACCAAGCCAAGCTGGTTGAAGCACGTTCCAGAAGACTCCAGGGACTCCAGATACTCCAGACAGAGGCAGCTGGACTGTCTGGATTGACGGCAAGTAGAGATGTCTCGAACTCTGAGGCCCGGGTTGAACCCCGATGATCCAGGCGATGTTGTAGATAGTCACGTACTACCTCAGTCTAATGAGACTGAGAGGATTGATATTCCCAAGGTCACTAGTAGCACTGAGTCCATGAACACCTTGGATGATCAACTTATAAGCAGAGATCTTGATAATTGTACATCAAGACTTCCAGCACTCCTAAAATGATATGAGTGGTATTAATAATTTTAGAGTTCATCACTAGGAAAATCTTCGTCTCTAAATAACGTTTGGCAACGAAAAATACAAGTCCCTTCTTGCGAAATTACAGGTAAACTCAAAGTTCTTTACTAGCGAAGGTGCAAGTCTTTGCCTAAACTTGAACGAAAAAAACACAAGTCCATTCACTTGGAAGTCTGAATATATTTAAAGTTAATCACTGGTGAAATTCATAAAGTCTTTGAGTGACCACTAATGAAAACATAAGTCCATTCACATAAATAAATTCACTGACGAAATTTATAAGTCTTTTAAACCAACACTGGCAAATGTACAAGTCTTTGAGTAAATGCAAGTGAAATCCTAACTTTGTTCAAAGCCGTTGGAAAGTTAAAGTTCATCACTGGCAATGTTAATCAATCACTGTCTATTAGAAGAATGAGTTCCTCAACAGTTGCAAATATTCCACGTAAAACACACAAGTCCATTTTACGAACACTTAGAAAAGTTCCAATCTCGTTTACGTGTAAATAATACAAGTCCGTTCAGTGAACACTTAGAAAAATTCCAGCTTCGAAGACACGTAAACAATACAAGTCCATTCAGTTAACACTTAGAAAAATTCCAACTTCGAAGACACGTAAATAATGTTCAGTGAACCCTTAGAAGAATTCGGGTCTCGAACCCATGGAAATAATACAAGTCCATTTAGTTAACACTTAGAAAAATTCCAACTTCGATGACACGCAAATAATACAAGTCCATTCAATGAACACTTGTAAACATTCTAAGTTCAATTACGAAGACTTAGAAAAATTTCTACAACACTCAAAGTCTTACGGTCCATTTAATAAAACTTGGAAGAATCGTCTTCCCACACTGGCATAATGACAGAGTTCCACGATGATAGTAGCAGCAAGAGTGTCCTCGCTGACTACTCAGTTGAGACTGTGTGAATAGGCTACAGTAGGTCCCCTTTTTATTCAATCCGGGATGTCTACGTCATAATACGGTTTGATTGAATATCTCCCGAATCCCTCGATGGATTTGCTTGAAACTCGAGCATTGGGACGTTTAGGTGATCCCAAACAAGATGACATATCGCTCGACTCGCTAGCACAATTATTATAGAAATTTCCAAATTTTCTCCATCGAACTCACTAGAACAAGTGACGTGGAATCCAGAAAATACCAGTCAAGGCTGGTAACACGTGTTGAGACGAGCGGGCGGCCTAGCTAGCCCCTGTGGCTACATCACAGCTCACAGTCGTCATACACTTCGCTAGCTGGTCCTCGCTGCTGGGAAACAAACCAGACGCGCTCGAAACATTACGCATGGTAAATAAACGTAACTTATGCTCAAAAAATACTTATGTACAGGTCGTAACCGGTACAATATATACAGTATATGGAAGAACAGGCACTGCACTTGTGTGTAGTGTTAGATAATAATCTAACCTGGAATCCACATATAGAAAGGAACATAACCCGGGCCAAGAACTTGCTGTATACATGTAAAAGAGCCGTCGGGAAGACATGGGGCCTAAGACCGTCAGTGGTAATGTGGATATATACAATGATCATTAGACCATTGATGGCCTATGCTGCAATCATCTGGTGGCAGAAAGGAAGCCAAGGAAAAGTCAGTAGTAGATTGGATAGCCTACAGAGAATGGCATGCATAGCCATAGCTGGGGCTATGAGAACTACGCGGACAGAAGCCTTGAATACTTAACTAGACCTCCCATCAATCAGTATGCGATTTCATAGGACAGGGAGTTCATATAGATCAGCACAATCAGAGTGCTGGAATGTACAAAGACCCAATCTAGGACACTAAAATTAACAGAGGAAGTTCTACACATGCCTTCTGATCATATGATACCAAACTAGGCTACAACTTTGAAAAACTATTTGAGACCCAGATAATAAAAAAAGAAGACTGGGATATTAACAAATGGAATACTGGAAAAGAAGATATTGTGTGGTGGACTGATGCCTCAAGGACTATGGATGGCACGGGTAAAGGGGTCTACGGGGGAAGACCTGAGAGATCAATCCAGATGAGCCTGTGCAGACACACTACAGTCTTTCAAGCTGATATGATAGCTGTCACAACATGTCTTGCAGAAAATCTGAAAATGAACTATAGGAATAATATTTTCATTTTTACGGACAGCCAAGCGGTCATTAATTCACTAGAAGCAGTCCGGATAATATCCAGAATTGTCCGGTGTAGCCATTCACTTCTCCTGAAGCTCTCAAAGTACAACATTGTCAGAATAATATTGGTACCAGGGCATGCAGGTATAGAAGGAAATGAAAAGGCAGATAAACTGGCCAGGAAAGGGGCAGGAAGACATTTTGTAGGCTCAGAACCTGTATGCGGGACTTCCTATGGACAAGCCCGACACTACATAAGGAAATGGTTGCAAAAGAAACAAATGGAGAACTGGAAAAATACCCCAGGATGCTGGCTTGCACTAGAACTGATAAAATGACCAACAAGAAGCATACTAAAGAACTGTTGAAACTCAGCAGAGTAAATATAAGATGGGTAGTAGGACTGTTGACAGGACACTGCCATCTAAAAAAAAAAAAAAAAAAAAAAAAAAAAAAAAAAAAAAAAAAAAAAACCAACACCTACGTAGAATTGGAGTAATAAGAGACAATGTGTGTGGGAAATGCAGTGAAGCAGAAGAATCATTTGAACACATACTTTTCGAATGTGAGGCGCTCGGTAGAATCGGACTCTCCACTCTAGGACTACCAGGTGAAGAGAGAAGAAAAAAATCCAAGAAGACCCAATAAGAACAACCTGCAAGTTTGTGAAGGGAGCAGGTATATCTAGGTGGGAATGAAGGAAAAACATTGTAGCAAAAGATCTTAGAGGTAGATGCTACTTAGGAACTAATATTTAGAGGCCCTGTGAAGAAAAGAAGCAGCAGGTATCCCACTTCCAGATATACGTTGTTAGTTCGCAGCCAGACTAGAGAAATCTAAGGCGTTGAACTTCAGAACCCATACCTTATATGGATATCAAACCAGCAACCCGAAGGCTTAAGTCAAGAAAGAGTTTCTTTCATTAAATAAAAAAAAAAAAAAAAGCCTCAATGAACCACCTTCAAAATTTTAAGTAAATTCATTGGCGTTCATATACAGCTACCTTGCAGAATGGATGGTATCTTCTGAAAAACTCCTTTTAGGTCATTACAAATTTTGGTCAACATGGAAGGCACTGAATAGACTGTGCTCCAGAGTTAGCAGATCAAAGACCAACATGAGAAAGTGGGGATTCGCATGCGACTCCACACTATGCAGATGCATGAAGAGCAGACGATGAACCATCTCCATCTCCCTGTCTGCAAGTTGTATCAGACTACATGCTCTCCTTAGAACCTGATTGATGCCTCCAGGGAAGTGTACGAATTGACTAGATACTGGTCAAACAAAATTTAATTTTTAATTGTGTGGGGTGCGCCCATATTATGTGATAACTTTTTACTAGAAATGATTTATTTACTAGCTGATGTACCTGTGCTTCGCTACGGAATTCTATGTTGTGTACAGAATTCGAGGCTAGGTAGTGTACATGTTGTGAGCAAAATTGTATTAAATTGAATAGCTCTTAACATTATCCTAGAAACGCGAAGAGGAAGCCCTCAAACGTCTTCTCATGAAGACTGGGTCAGGGTATTTTCATTGTAATGTTAGGCCCGCTTGCCTACCATCATTCACAATCACGTTGGGGAGTTTTCATTATATTGGCAGACACTCACTCTCCACCAGCCTTTTTACACCCTCTTAGTGGTTTTCCCAACTGAAATGAACATATTTATTTATTTATCGTGTCAGAAGTACAAAGTAAGAGAGACAAAAAATAAAAAAGGTAATTTTAAATATTGGTTGACCAAAAATTGGCCACGACAAGCGCATTTGGAGTTGCCCTCATTAGATCTTTAATGGTACAAGTGGCTGGAGAAGATGGACACAGTAGAAGATGCTCGTTAGTCTGCTTAGTACCACACTTGCAGTAAACTGAACATAGATCATTACAATTACGTCAGTAGGAATGGCGCTATTAAAAGCAATGCTTTCATATGAAATACTCGATCAAATGAAAGATCACACATTTTCTCACTTTTAACCCTAGAAGTCCCGAGTGTTTTTCCCTAAATGCCAGGCCATTTTCGCATGGATTACACATTTATGGTTTTAACAAATTTACGCACGCTATGATAGAGAAACGTTAGACACGCAGCACACCATATTGCTCAGAAAGCTTTATTTAACGTACTTATATAAGTAGTAGATGATTTACTTTTTTATCTGGTGAGTATCAAGCGATCAAAGTTTTGGAAAACTGAAATTTAAAAACAAATTTCAAGTTCACCATTAGTAATAAAAAGCACATTTGAAAAATTCACTATGTACAAAACATGCAAAATTTATTCTAGGTTTTAAAAATATTAAGTTCTCAAAAGTAAACATAGAAATGAAATCACAAAAGAATTAAGAAGTTCCGAGGTGTACACATTTCCATCAGCCGCCGAGCACTACTGGGAGTCATTCCCGGAGAGTTTTCTTTTCCTGCCAGGCTTCATAGGTGTCTAGAAATGTTGCAATATATGAACACATTCACGGTGCACCCCATATTTATTAGTATGGGAATATACTTTTCATTGCATCAAACCAGGATCGCATACGAGAAGAGGCCTTCATTTCTTCAGAATCTCTTTTAGTTTTGTTTCGCCACTGTTTCACTAAGAGCTTCCAAATAATATCCGTAAAGAACAAGTAGAAATACAGAATGGGTGTACGGTTTCGGGGCGGACAGTTCCTAATGCCAGGATTCCTTACGTGGAACTTCTCGGAAACATCGAACTCCTCTACGGGTGGATAAACCCTGCACCACTTTTGTGTTTCAGAAACACTATTATCTTATTAAACGTTGGCGGGCCTGCAATCAGTTTCAACTTCAGATTCTGGAATATAATTTTCTCCTCTGTCAGAAGAGTCATCAGCTAAAGAAAATGTCACTGGAAGAGGAATCATCCAAATCATATTCAGGATCTTCGCGAATATTACTTGAATCTCGTAGCTCATCATCCGTGATGAAAGCATACACTTCAAAAGAAACAGTTTAAAAATATACTCAATAATGTGTTGAAAGATAACGAAAGATATTCACAGAAACTAACAGGAACAGCGAGCGAGCGCAAAGTTACATAGCAAATGAGACAACAGGGGCATGAGGAAAGAGTAGCTGACTTTATACCTACCCTGACCTAGACCGAGTCATTTCCCGCTAGAGAGGAATGTGTAATGAAAGATTTGAAGCTTCCTCTTCAATGTTTTACTTGCTAAAATAGCGTATGTGAATGATAAATAATGTTATAATTGGTTAAATGAATGCATATACTATGCATCGCGCTTTGCAACGTTGGCATTCAAGTGACATTATATTGAGTCGCAAGCACGACGTTTGGCAGTTCTAGGGTTAACGAACAGTACTACGCTGCCGATCTAACAGTCTGAAGTTCCAGAACTGGAATGACCAAGCTGCAGACACCCGTGATCCGTGAACTTTAGTTTTTTTTGGGGGGGTGGTGAGGGGGGTCGAATAGTGGAGTCACAGGGCAAAAACTATGCCCGTTTATTAATCTGTTTACTTGGAGTACCTGACGAGTCGAAAAACCCCATTCGCTACACTGGTGGCGGAAAAATCTGACTTGTAGGCACTTTTTTCCTCCAAGCCAGAGGAGAATCCCACTCTTCACTGCTAATTTTGAATAAAATGAGTGTAGAATTTAATAAAAGTGAAGCGGAAGAAGTTTTTCTTAAGAAACAGCTCTTTTCAGGGTTGACTTTTGAGTTACTTATTGAATTGTAGTGCTATAATTTGGAATAGGTTTAAATTGTATTTCTAGACCAGGTTCATAACAACTCTACTACTACTACTACTACTACTACTACTACTACTAGTAAGCGAGCCTCTGCCATACGTGTGCACGCAGCTTGTTCAAAACAGCGCGTCGGAGTAGATATCGAATAGCTGGAATAATATGATGAACCAGTGTGTTAGGTACCTGCAGGTTCAGAAAATGTATGAAACAGAGAAATGGCATGTTAAAGAAGAAAGTTTTCTAACTCCCCAGCTATTTTCCGCCAATATTCAGTCAGGCTGTTATACTCGGTACGCAGTAGTAATCCCATTTATCGGAGTTGATTGGCACCATAAGTGACAAAGAACATCACAACAAACAATGGTCAATGTAATGTTATTGTTGATCAGTGTTATGCGCTTTCGATATTGTAGGCCTTCACATTTATTTTTTCTTCCGACTCTGAAATACCACTCTTATAGTCGGTACGGTGAAACTGAATAAAACATAAATGATCGGAAATTCTTTTCTCTATTTGTTTCGATAGCACCAATAACACAGGTGCTGGTATTTAAAAATTAAATTTTTGCTACCTTCCCTTAAACTACCCTTTCATGTAGGGCGAATAAAATTATTTATAGCCTAGACTGTAGTTTCTTATTCCCCGGAACTATATACCCGTTTTCATTACTCCCATAGGTAAAGTGTTCTGAGCTCGGTAAATTCATGAAGCAGGATGCTGCCCTACTTGCACATAATCCAAGTGAGGATCTCTCCTCTAACGGGTTATGGACCACCAGTGAATTGTATAGTCCTAGCCGCCTGAGCACATGGAGGGCCACGACTCAGAATATGTCCAACATGCCCACTCCCATTCCATAGCACTGGTATCCCGACTCTCAGGACCACTTACTAGGCCACTCGGCCATTGCCCATGGTTCACGAACTAGGACGTGACTACAGTAACCCACAAACATGAACCATACACATTTTAATTAAGCACAAAAGTCTACCAGGGGTATTACTCATTTTTTACAAGTGGTCATGTGGTAACGATCACAAGGTTGATCGGACAACTAATATATACTGTTATTCCCAGGATCGTAAAAATGCTTCGTCCTTTTTCGGCGGGGAGAGGGTTGAATAGTGGAGACTCCCAGGACAAAAACTATGCCCTTTTACTAATTTGTTTCCTAGGAGTACCCGATGAGTCAGAAAATATCAATTCACTACACTCGCGGCGAAAAAATCTATCTGACTTGGAGGCAAATTTTTCCTCCAAACCAGAGGAGAAACACCCTCTTCACTGCTAATCTGGAATAAAATTAATGTAGAATTTAATAAACGTGAAGAAGAAGCTTTTCTTAAGAAACAGCTCTTTTCAGGGTTCAATTTTGAGTTATTTTGTGAATTGTGGTGCTATAATTTGTAATAGCACTAAATTGTTAGTCTAGACCAGGAACTGCTACTACGTCAGCCTCTGCCTTAAGTATGCACACTGCTCATTCAAAACAGCGTGTCAGAGTAGGGATCGAATAGCTGGCATACTATGATGTACCAGAGTGTTACGTACCGGCAGTATCAGGAAATGTATGAACCAAAGGAATGGAATGCTAAAGAAGAAAGTTTTCTAACTATTCAGCTATTTCCTGCCAATATTCAGTCAGGCTGTTATACGCGCGACGCAGCAGTAAAACCATCTATCGGAGTTGAAAGGCAGCAAAAGAGACAAATAACATCGCAACAAACAATGGTCAATGTAATGTTATTGTTGATCAATGTTATGCGCTTTCGATATTGTAGGCCTTCACATTCAGTTTTCTTCTGACTCTGAAATACCACTCATCATAGTCGTTGCGGTAAAAGTGAATAAAACATAAATGATCGGAAATTGTATTCTTTGTAACTTTTGTTATCTAGTACTTTTCGATAGGACCCAAATTAAATTTTAGGTGCCTTACCCATAACCACAATTTCATCTAGGGTGAATAAAATTGTTTATAGCTTAGACTGTAGAATCTTATTCCCCGACTCTGTATACCGATTTTCATTAAATTCTATTTACCCATTTTTTTGTGGCTCAGCCTCGATATGGACTTAGCAACAAAAATACAAATTCATAAATATCTGTGTTATCATAGCCAGTACGGTAAAAATGTATAAGACATAAATGGTCAGAAATTTAATTGTATGGAACTTTGGTTATGTAGTATTTATCGATACGACCGCTAATAATATCAATATTCGAGAATTAAATTTTAGGCCTTCCCCTAAACTACCATTTCACTTAGGGGGAATAAGATTATTTATAGTCTAGATTGTAGCGACTTACTCACTGACTTTGCATACCAATTTTTATTAATATAAGACCACTAATAACATAAATATTTGAAAATTAAATTTTAGGCCTTCCCCTAATCTACCATTTCTATCAGCGTGAATAAAATTATTTATGGCTTAGATTGTAGCGACTTATTCCCTTAATTTGCATACCGATTTTGATTAAATTCTCTTTAGCCGTTTTCTAGTGATGTGTGTACATACAGACAGACAGAAATTACGGAAAAGAAAAAAGTGCATTTTCTTGTTACTGTGGAAATGACTGATACAGAAATAACATTCTTTTCAAATTCTGAGCAATGTACAGACAAAACTCTTATTTTATATATATAGATTGATTTATATCTTCCTTCTCTTGTCTAATCATCTGTACATCAATCGTATGTGGCGGCATTAAAGACTAGGGGGGTTAATGGGTCTCCCTGTAGGACCCTGTTGGTCTGAGTTATTGTTCTCGATGTGGTTACACCATCTTTGATCTGAATGAAATGTTATGGATCAGTGCGTTGAGCTTATTTTTTCCTGTTATTGTTTCCTGCTTTTAGATTAGGATACATCTGTTTACTGTATCAAAAGCTTTGGTATAATCTACGAAGATTATATGGAATTTTCCTTGAGGATGCCTTAATGTATCTTCTGTATCATCAATTAAGTTGTTAATGGCGTGGAGAGTGCTGCTGCCTTTTCAGAAACCGAATTGTTCTTCCGGAACCCTGTGTTCTATTTCCTTAGAAATTCGCTTTGTGATAATGCTTGGGAATATCTTCAATATGCATTTTTTCAGGGCAATTCCCTTGTAGGAGTTCAGGTACAATTAATTGCCTTTTCCCTTAAATAGTATCTTGATTGTCGAGATCCTCCATATTTCTGGTATTTTGCCCTCTTTTAAGCATAGGTTTAACATATCTGTGACTGCTTGAAATAATAAGCTAATTGAACCTTTGATATATTCATTATATATGCCGTCGGGACCTGGCGCCTTCTAGTCTTTTAGAGATGTTATTGTCCTGTATACCTCTTCTGTCGTGAAGGGTTCAGTTTTTTTTAGATATATCTTCACATTGATTGGTTCATATGCGGTACTGGTTTTACCAATGTTGAGAATGTTGTTGAAATGTTATGTCTATTTTGCTATTGCTCTGAGATTTCCGTGGCCTCAATGCCACGTATGGCTCCTTTCTGGCTTCTTCCGCAATATTTGTTGCTTCCTTTTCCATGTAATCCTTTTTTTAAATCTTCAGTAGATTTTTATATTCTTTTCTCATTTGACTGTATCCTCTTAACTATGGCTGGATTTGTGTGTATGTAGCGCAAGAAGGGTAACCTGTCTCTTTTCATAACATTCTGCTTAATATGCAGTTTCTTAGCTGTCCTGAGACTTTGATTTCTGTGGTTTTAATTCTTTTCGTCACATTTGGAATGGAAAAATTGGCCACGACCGGGCAACGCTTCTTTATTATATTATATTATAGTTGCCTTTATTTGTAGTGGCGAAGTTAGGACTCATGGTCCTCTCTTACACTTAACCACACTTCATTAACATAGTACATCTGAGAGCAATATTCATAATCTTATCTTAAAACTATCATTACAAACTAGAAACAAAATATGAAACATAATAACATAAACTCTATAAATATTCTTAGTCATGTCTTAAACTATCGTTACAAATTAAAAGTTGATTGACACTAAATACCCTAAGCACAGTAAACGTACATTCATACACACATTCACTCTGCCAGATTCATTCAGCCTGGTGGCACATATCGAGGAGATGCTCACGGCAAGACAACTTGAAGGAATGTAAGGATTGTATGGCTCTAATGTTGTGGGGGAGAGAATTCCATATTCTAGCTCCATTTGCAACAAAGGAACGGCTGAATGCTGCTGACCTGCTGAGAGGGATAGCAAGTGTACTGCCAGAGCATGTATTATGCTGGTGGAAAGAGGATAGAAAATTGAGTTGTGAAGATAAGTAGTATGGGATATTCTCTTTTAATACTCGAAAGATTAATACTGCCACGTGGAGGTTTCTATATTGTTCAAATTTTAGAAGGGAAAGTTGTCGATAATAAGGGGTAACATGAACATCATAGCGTAAGGAAAAGATAAATCTAATACACGAATTCATAGCACGTTGTAATCGGTTTAGTTGTTCTCTCGTGGCATCAATTAGTACTACGTCACAGTAGGAAAATATAGGGAGGATAAGAGTATTTATAAGCCTAATTCTCATGTTTAGTGGCAGCATATTTTGATGATATTTTAGTGGGTGAAGGGACGCGTACACTTTTCTACAGATATTTGTAATGTGCTCTCCCCAGTTAAGATTCTCGTTTGTAATTACCCCAAGATTTCTTACCGAGTTTTCGTACGGAATAATTTTACCAGATAAAGTTAGTGGAGGAATGTTTTTGTTTTTTGCCGCACTGATTTGTTTCGTTTGCCCAACAATAATAGCTTTAGATTTTGATGGATTAATTAAAATACAGTTTTCATGAGCGTATGCACAGATATTATTTAAGTCAGAGTTCATATAACCTATTGCTTGATTGATGTCTGAAATTTTGGAATGGTAATAGGTCTGCAGATCGTCAGCATACAAGTGGTATTTACAGTGTCTTAGCCGTGTCGATATATCGTTAATATAGATAACAAAGAGAAGTGGTCCAAGTACAGAGCCTTGTGGTACTCCTGAAAATTTCATTACCCATTCGGATGACCTATTCTGAATAATTACGCATTGTTTTCGTTCCGTAAGATATGAGAGAAAGAATTCTAGGGCTGTCTGTCCAAGGTGAAGCGATTTCAATTTAGCAACCAGTACGTCTATATTTAATGTGTCAAAAGCGCTGCTAAAATCAAGAAGTGTAAGTAACGTCACCTGCCTTTCGTCCATAGCGCGTCTCATGTCGTCTGTAACTTTCAGCAGGGCAGTGGCCGTACTGTGTCCCTTTTTGAAACCCGATTGTAAAGGGTCAAGTAGTTTGTATTTATTTAAATAGTCGGTTAATTGCACGTGTACTATGCGTTCAAGAGGCTTGGAGAGAGATGAAAGTATGCAAACAGGTCGATAATCTGTTATAAGTACTGGTGAGGAAGTTTTGGGAACAGGATTTATAATGGCATTTTTCCACATTTTTGGAAAGTGGCCACTTGTGAGGCACGTGTTGTATATATGAGTAATGGCAGGAAGAATAATGTCAATGATGTGTTGTATTATGAGTATGGGTATTTCATCAGGTCCTACAGCAGATGATGTAATTGATAATACCTCGCGTTTCACGTCAATCTCTGTGACTTCGCGAAATTCAAAGAATGGCCTATTTGGTGGTGGCTGGTTCAGAAGAGATTTTATAGTCTGTGATATTGTGCGTATTTCCGGTTTAATTTTTACTTTAGAGGTGTCTCATCTGCTGAATAACATACTATATAATTATTCAATGTAATATTAGGTCCTTTGTAGAATATTAAGTCAATAGTACTACATCCTGAGTGTGTGAAGTATGTTCGTTCACCTGCCTGGTTGACCAGGTTGAATCCTTCCTCTATCATTGTATCTAACAGTTCATTTGTTCTGTGATTTGTAACGTCTAATCTGCAGTTCAGATCTCCAGCAATAATAATGTTTCGTCCTGGTGTCGCCTGTCTTAGTGCAATCATAATGGTCGTTATATGTCTATTGGCGTTAATAGTTCAAGGTATACGGCTATTATAGAAAAGTTCTCAAAATTTATCACAAGTGTGTCTTGATCGTGATGTGTGCTTAGCACTTTTCCCATTTTTGGTTTGAAGAAGCAGGAGATTCCTTGTTTTGGCCGTCCTCTTGGTCCTTGCGTCGCTTGTATATGTTGTGAGTAGAATCCGTTTATTTCCGAGGCTTTAGTTGCTAGAGTTTCTACGAAGGCTAATATGTCTTGTGTGTGGAAAAGATCATTGTTAGATAAGACTAGAGTGCTTTTCAGTCCTTCCACATTCCATAGGAGCAGGTTGAGCTGCGAGTCTGGCTCCTGCTCCTTGGGAACGAAAAATACGGTAGCGTCATACGATGACTCCCTCTGGCACACTTCCGCTATGTTGACTTTAGTAAGTCTTGCAGTGGGATCACCACTTTAAAGGCTTTAAGTGTGCCTTTAGTTTGGAGTTCTTCACATTCTAATATGTTGGCTACATGTAAGTTGGAGATGTGCTTTTTAACCCCTTCTTCTGTTGTATTTTGATGCAATTTCCCTCTATATAACCAAGTTGTATGATCTGTGGCTTGCAGTTAATCTGTTAGGGATTTATCATTCCCATATTCAGACTTTCTTGTGCCCACGATTGTTGTGGTCATCATTCTCTTACTGTTATCCCAGAGTTATGACGTGGAGGGTTTGGCAGCGATATTTGACCATAGGTCATTGTTATTCCTTGGATTCTCTTAGGGTATAGGTTCCAAGACAATTTGTTGCTCTGCCATAGATTTTGGCTTAGTTATATTTATTTATTCTTTGATCATATGTCTTATATTATTCGAGACTTTCCATCATAGTTTGTAACCTCTGTGTTAAATTTTGTGTAATCATGTCTTCCAAATCGGAATTTACACGGACTTTGTGTTTGGTCGAGATATGTCGTCTGAATGTCATGATTACATTGCTGTGCCGATATACAGTGTCGATAGTATTTGGGTTTCATTAACTTCCTGCACTGGGCCGGTAGATGCCGCCACCTTTTCCGTAGGTCAACTATCTTCTCCCTCTGTATTCGTTGATTTGTCTATTCCAACCTTATTCTGTTGATTCTTATTCGACTGACATTTATCATCTAGGGTGAATTGCAGTTCCGTAAAAAGGTTTCTAATTTCACTTACAGCTTTATGCATGGTTTCTTTAGCTTCCTTCTTCAGATAACCGCCTTCTTCAGCGATATTCACTAAGCATTTTAGAGCACTTTTGAGACGTGTTTTAGTCTTGTCTTTCATTTTTAAAATTCCTCTTCTCCATAATTTTAAGGCCATATGATAGGAGGGTAATGCCTCTGTAATTTCCACTTTTCCTTCTACTTGCTTTCTTAAAGATAGAAACTATCTTCTCTTTTGTCCAATCTTCAGGTATTTCGTTATTCTTCCATATTGTTCAGAGAACTTCGTCAGCTCCTACTGACATACCACTTCTCATCTTATGGAGAGCATGCTCTACTTCTGTCCATGTAATTGGGACATCTTCCTCTATTGTTTTCTGTCCTACATCCTCAACTGAGATATCATTAGGGCCATTTAGGAGCTTGTCAGAATACTGTCCCATTGCATCCCCGATATCTTTCATATTGCAAACCATATTCTCATCTGCTGTCTCCAGAGCTGTAATTGCTTCTTTATCTGATCTCTTACTTTTCACTATTCCATATATCATTTTCATATTCCCGTTCGTCGTCTTTTTCATGGGGTCTTTTAAAAAAGTTCCTTTTAGCATCGAACTCAAAGATCTTTTTGCTACCCTGTGTTCCTTTATCCCCACCTAGTTATACCTGCTCCCTTCATGAAGTTGCACGTTCTCCTTATTGGGTCTTCTCGGATGTTTCTTCTCTCTTCAGCAGGCAGTCCCAGTGTGGAGATTCTGATTCTTCCCAACGCCTCACACTCAGAGTATGTGTTCAGCTTATTCTTCCACATTTCCCACATACGTTGTCTCTTATTACTACAATTCTATGTAGGTGCTTTTTAAGATGTCAGTGTCCAGTCAGCAGTCCTACTACCCATCTTATATTTTCTGTGCTGAATTCCAGCATTTCCTTAGTATGCTTCTTGTTTGGGCTCTTTATTAGTTCTTTTGCAAGCCTGCATCCTGGAGCATTTTTCCAGTTTTCCATTTGTTTCTTTTGTACCTATTTACCTATGTAAAATCAGGCTTGTCTATAAGAGATCCCATATACTGATTCTCAGCCCACAAAAGTTGCTTCTGACCCTTTTCTTGCCAGTTCATCTGCTTTTTCATTACCTTCTATGCCTGCATGCCCAGGTACCCATATTATTTTAACAACGTTATACGCTGTGAGCTTCAGGAGAAGTGTATGACAATACCAAACAATGTTGATGTAATACGGACAGCTTCAAATGCCTTAATGGCTGCTTGGCTATCTGTAAATATGAAAATGTTCTCTCTCTGCACTTCATTTTCAGGTTTTCCTCAAGGCATGTAATGATGCCTATCACTTCAGCTTGGAAAACTGTAGTGTATCTGTCTAGACTCATTTGGATTGATCTCTCAGGTCTTTCCACGTTGATCCCTCCTCCTGTTCCAATTTCAGTCCTTGAGGCATCTGTCCACCACACAATATCTTCCCTACCAGTTTTCCATCTGTTAATGTCCCAGTCTTCCTTTTTTGTTATCTGGGTCTCAGATGGTTTCTCCGAAATATACTTTGGAATCATATGATCAGCTGGCATGTTTAAAACTTCCCCTGTTATTACTCTGTTAATTTTCCAGTGTCCAAGATTGGGCCTTTGAGCCTTCCAGCATCGGTTTTGCTCCAATTTATATGAGCTCATTCTAGCCTGTCCCTCTATAAAGTTACTTAATGGAGGGAGAACTAGTAGGGTATTCAGGGCTTCTGTCAACGTAGTTTTCATTGCCCCAGTTATGGCTATATATGCCAGTCTCTGAAGGCTATTAAGTTTGCTACTGACATTTCCTTGTCTTACGTTCACCCACCAAATAATTGCTGCATAGGTCATCCGTGGTCTAATGATCATTGTGTGTATCCCCATTACCATTGCCGGCTTTAGACTCCATTTTGTCCCGACTGCCCTCTTGTATGCATACAATAGGTTCTTAGCTCGGGTTATGTTTCTTTCTATGTGAGGATTCCGGGTTAACTTTTTGTCTAATATTACACGTAAGTATAATACTTGTTCTTCCACATAGATTTCTTGCCCAAAGAGCTTCATTGTTCTCGTCCCCTCTAATTCCTTCCTTCTTGTGAAAGGGACCAGTGTTATCTTGCTCGACACCCGTTCTCCACAAGGTTAAATGACCTTCGCGTGAGGTCCTGGATGACACTCAGCACCTTACCTCTTACCATTTGCGTATCCTTGTGTATAAAATCTTCTGTTCATGATTTTGTCAAGGCTACGATTTTGTTCACCACAAGGTTCCTCAGAAGAGGAGAAAGGACTCCTCCTTGCGCACAACCTCGGGTGGCTCTGTTAGCGTCCCTTCAAACAGAGTTGCCTTTATTTTCCTCCTGCCTAACGTGGATCTAATCCATTTTACGGCAGTCTTGCTCACCCTACGCTCTTCAACAACTTTAATCATTGAGTTGTAGGATGTAATACTGAAGGTCCCTTCCATGTCTAAAAATGCCGCCAGAGCTATTTCTTTGTATTCTAGGCTCTCCTCTAGTTTGCAAACCAAATGATGGAGTGCTGTCTCAGTGGATCTGCCAGGTCTGTATGCAAACTGATTTTCATGTAAGGTTGAGTTCACTTACACAGTTTTCCGGATGTATTTATCCAGTATCTTCTCCATTGCTTTTAGCATGAAGGAGTTTAAGCATAATGGTCTATAGACTTTGTCTTGGCCATAATTTGCCCTTCCAGGCTTTGGTATAAATACTGCTTTAGCCTTAGACCATGATTTCCGCACGTACCCCAGAGCTAGACCTGCTGTAAAAAGGTCTGTCAGGGCCTTGATGATTATCTCCCGTCCTTCCTGCAGGAGTATGGGGAGTACCTCATCTGGCCCCGGAGCCTTTATGGGCTGGAACGTGTTAATTGCCCACCTCACATGGTTAGGTTTAATTAATCGGTTGACACAGTTCCAATCTGCTTTTCATGGTCTGGCCTCTGTTTCAGCCATATCTTCCCCTTCCCCTTCTACTTCCTCAGCCTCAGGAAAATGACAAGCTAGCAAATCCTCCAGGTCTCCTTTCCCGTCCGAGTGTATCTTCCATCGGGTTTTTCCAGTGTTCCCACTTGATTTATATGTACCTTTTTAAGAACCTTCTGGAGCCTTTCTGCTTCAGTGTTTGTTTCCTCTTTCTCACAAAACAGTCTCCAAGAGTTTTTTTTTTCTCTCCGTATCTTTAGGTTGTACTCACAGAGTTTCCTCTAATATATGTCCCACATGCCATCTCTTGATGTGTTTTTTTATACAATGTTCTAACCTCTTTCTTCATTTCGGCTAGGCGATTTTTCCACCACCTAACATTTTTGGCAGTTTTCCTTCCATTAAGGGGACAGTTGTCATGGTATGGCGTCTTCTAATTGTTCTACTGCCTCATCCATTTCCCTCCGTCCCCTTACATTTCTTTGGATCTTTCGTGCGGCCTGCCCTAGAACTTCTCTGTATCCATTCCAGTTCGTTCTTTTAGGATCTCTGTGCATTTCAGTATCATATTGCTTTGTATCTATCGCAAATTGGATATGCTGGTGGTCTGCTAAGGATGGCTCCTCCAGCACCTCCCAATCCGTAATGAAGGTTGCCATATGCGTGGTACTCAATGTGATATCTATTACCTCTCGACGATTCTTATTTATGAATGTCGGTTTATTTCCTAGGTTTAGTATTGTCAGATCTGATCTAATAATAAACTCTAGTAAAGCCTCACCCCTTCATTACAGTTGGTACTGACCCATGCAGTGTGATGTGCATTTGCATCTGCTCTGAGTACTAGGTGTTCACCTGTCCTCTTTGCTATGCAAATCTATTCTTCGACGTCTTCCGATGGAGTTGGATCCGTTGAGCTGTATGGAAGATACGCAGAGCCTATTGTTATTTCTCTGGGACCTTCCCAATTTCCAAGTTTTATCTTGGTTGCCACTAAATCCCTTGAACAATGTTCCTGTAACAGAAGACATTTTAATTGGAACTGTGCCAACTGATTAATTAAACCTAACCATGCGAGGTGGGCAATTAACACGTTCCAGCCCATAAAGGCTCCGGGGCCAGATGAGGTACTCGCCATACTCTAATCATGTTCTGGGCATGTTCGATATAGTATCGTATATTAGCTTACCTCCAGATTCCTCCAGTCCTGCTACTCTGCTGTTAACTATCCATGGCTCTTGTATAAAAGCTACGTCAATAGCTTCAGACTTGAACTTCCTGATGAAATTGGCAACAGCTGCTTTTTTTACATTGATGGTTGACCTGAAGAATTTTCAGCACCATCCTTGCTAACACTAGGTTTTGTTTTTTTCTGTAATTACTTGAAATTTGATCTTTCCAAGTCCAAGCTTGGCCTTAAGGCCTCTCTTCTTGAGCTCTTGAAAATCTCTTTCATTAAGGGCCAGAACAATTGTCCTTCCTGTGTTATCGGTAGTTGTCACATTCAGCACTCTCCACTCTTTCGTCGAAAGTTTGGTGTCATGCTGATGTATTCTGACAAGAACACCTTCAACCTTCATCTTATCAATTGGAGGTGGGAACTTCTTAGCTTCTGCCACCTCTGAATTCTCCCCTTCCAAGGAGTGCAACTGGCTACTGTCTGCTCCAGCCAACTTTTGGTTTCTGGATTTGCTCAGATCAGTACCATTGCTCCACTTTCCAGCCTTGGAGACTTGAGGAAGCCTGGAAGACATCCGTCCGACAGCGGTTTCATCTGCGCTATCAGAACAGATGAGAGCTCTTTCACGTCTTCCTCCTTTAGTTTCCCATCTGGAACAGTTCTAGGTATTATGGCTACCTTGATTGAAGTAAGTCTTTCCGAAAAGGACATGACCGTTTCTTCCTTCTGTTTCTTGGCAGGTGGTTTTGTAGCTGAACTTGATGGCGTACTATCGTCTGACCTTAGCATTTTGGGCGTTGTCGGAGGGATAGCCTCATGCCGATCCCTGTTCCTTGGCTTCTCCTCCATCCAAGTTCCAGCCACTATTTTAGCTTCTTTCCTCACACTCGTCCTTTCCTTATAGTATACGCTGTTGCGAGGTGGTCTGTCGATATATAATATGTTGATTTTTGATGCCGAAATCTTCAGTTTTGTCCCTTCTGACATTCCTGATTTGCTTATGGTAGCAGTCTGCTTTACTGGAGCCTCTGTTGCCATTTCTTGATTTGTTTTGGCCACAGCCTGTCCTATTGGGACTTCTGTCTCCATTTTTTTATCTTGGGCTTGCTCCCGGATCTGCTCTACTGGAGCTTCCTTGGCTTTCCTTGATGTCGGAAGTTTTTGAAATTGGTTCTTTATAAGCATCCATATTTCAATCAATCATACTGTTTTTGCCCCTTCTAGGGTCCTGAGCGTCGTTCTCACCATCCCTGGTGAGGCATACAGCCAGACATTGTCCTCCTGCAACTTAGGCTCTCCGTAGCAGAGGCCACGCCCTTCAGTCGTCCATCCAGCGGTCCGACCCTGGCCCGAACCTAGCTAGGTTTGTTCCCCCTTCAGTAGACCTAATCACGTGGTCTCCATGTGGCATTATCATGTCTGAGTTCACAGCCATGACTTCCCCCTGGGTTGGGATTGCCCCTTTCTCAACCCACGGCTTGTCCAAGCTACGTAGAGCAATGTGATGTGTTGGTTCCAGTACCCCGCAGTGAGCCTTCACCTCAATCACCCGCCCCACTTCACCTGATCCATCGAATCACTCAGGTGGAGGAACAGTGGATGCCTCTCAAGCATATGTGGGCGAGGCTTCCACTTCCAAGCCTTGACTTGGGTAGTAACAATCATAATGCCTCACGATGCTTTCTGGCAATACCTGTTTTTTGTCCGCGAGAGGGTATTTTATTTCCCTCAGACCCTCCAGACAAGTCCTGAGGGCACCCCCATCCGCCACGTGGGACGCGCCCAGTAGGGGGGAACAGGTAAGAAAACCCCCACGGTTTCATATTCCCTTTACTGTCTTCTTCCAATTTAGTTGTAAATTCTTCCCAACTTTTCTCCTTTTCTTCCTCTACAATTCTCTTCACATCCAACTTCTTGTATCTATATTCTTTCGCCATCTCTTCCAATTTATTGTTGTTTGATTTATTTGGTCGCTGTTGGTTCTTCTGTCAGACTTAGCCACATCAGGAGCTATTTTGGCTTTATTCCTTTTCATAATGGCTTCTTTTACTTCATCATTCCACCAAGTTGTTCTTTTCTCTCTAACTCTTCTGCTTGTTTTTCCACATATTTTATCTGCACCACCAACCAGACTTGCCTTAAAATAATTCCATTTTTCATTACCTTTCTTTGTGTCTGTTATTGGTATTTTGGCTCTGATTTCCTCTTGAAACTGCTGTTTGACTTCCAGATCTTTCAATTTCCAGTCTTTAATTTGTGGATTTTTTCTTCTTGTTTACTTTAATAATATGTTATGTGTCTCTTAGGTCTGCAGTGGGGTGTTTATGATCATTATCAAGGCTCTCACTAGGTATCACTTTTACATCATGCACCTTTTCTCCACTTGGTCTCTCTGTGACGATAAGGTCTATCACTGATCTATACTGCCCATCCCAGCTGTATCTCGTCTTGTGGCTATCCCATTTCTGAAACCACGAGTTCTTCACCAGAAGTTGGTTTCATGTACTTAGATCATGCAGAAGTTCACCCTCCTCATTTCTATTACCAAATCCATATGGACCAATAACTCCTTCATAATCTGACCTATCAGTTCCTACTTGGGCATTAAAATCTCCAATTATCATTATGTTCTCTTCATCAATGGTGTCCTCTAGTTTTTCTGGGAAGCTTGCTTTTTGGTCGTCACTACAACCCTGCTGGGGAGCATAAACTTAGATCACAGTTTGGGTTTCTCCATTTAGGCATATTTTAGCTTTGATTAATTAGCATTGATGAATGAGATGTCTGTTACACTATCAATGTCTTTATGGAGTACAAAACCAACTCCATTTCTTGTCACTGCACGATTACCACTCCAGTATGATTTATATCCATCCTCTTTCTTGTGTTGCAACCTTTCCATTTGGTTTCACTTAGCCCTAGGATGTGAATATGTCTACAGTTCATTAAATACATGATATCATTGCATTTTCCTGTTGGTCATAATGTTTAAGGTTCCAATCCAAAGCTTGTTTCTATGATCTGTTCTTCTTGTGTAACTTGAATGAACATCAGACATGACGTCGTCATTAGTTCCAGGAGTACCAGAAGTATTGTTGTCATCCAGAATGTTTTTTTCCGAGGCTCGTTTTAGTTTTGAAAGCAACTGCATTGTACTCCTGTACTGACTTGCTAGGCCTAACGTACTAGAGGATTTTCTTTCAGGGTGTATCCTACCTCCAAAAGGAAAACTCCTCTGCTTGCAGCTATTGGTTTTCCCTTACTTTGCCTGGTTTGGTATAGGCCGCCAGACTCTCGGCCAGACAGTTGCAGGTGGTACCGTCTACTGTCGCATACGGTAGCAGAATATATTCTGACCTGACTGTAGGGAAACTACATGAGAATAACGTACTAAATGATGTTTTTAGTTTATTCAGCACCATCGACTGATCTGACAAGCTGGTTCCACACATCAAGCGCCCAGGATTCTGTTTTAGTCTCCACACCACGTAACCAAATTGCCCGTCTCCATCACTATTTACGAAACATGGCATATTTTTGTGAATCCTGTAGATAATTTCTGCTTGCCTTCCTTGAATTACCACTGGCATGATTGCTGTCACCTAACCCTGAATTTGATTGAGCTTGTCTTTTTTGAATCAGAAATTTGTGCAATAGCTGCTCTGTTTAAACTGAAACTGGCTACTGTGTTCTGACTGGGGAATAGATTTTCATATAAATAGATATATTTTATGTAAGTAAGTTATTGGATTGTGAGCAACTACAAAAACAATGTTGTGAGACGGACACCGACAATAGTATGAAGGTAAACAGGATGAAAAGTTAGATTGTAAGTTTCATCAGAAGGAAAAGTCCTCTCAGGTTTAATTACATTGTTGATAGGGCGATGGTACCTCATGGGGATTACTGCAAGTACCTCCTCGGCGGTGGCATTTACTGCTTTCCGAGCATACAATTTTTGTTGCTAAACGCTGACTTCAAGGGAGTTCGCAGTACTCATGTCCCATGCTGTACATATCCCCTGGGAGCTAAACGAGGAACACCTGCTGCTTTGCAACAAACTTGATGCAATAGCCAGAACTTCAAAAAAACTCACTCAACAATATTAGGATGCAAGAAAGCTGATGGATTGAAATCCGGGCTAGCCATAATAAACTGACTTCAATCCACATAATTTTTTGTTTAAGATTCTGGTGGCTGTGGAAGCCACGTTAAAATAATTTAATCCAAAACTGTTTTTCAGAAGCTTTGTTCCATCATCAGTGATTCATTAAAAATTAAAATACTGTATTAAAATTAGTTTAAGTGTGTCATCTGGATTTTCCTTAAAATGTAGAGGACAGTTTTGTTATAAAAATAGGCAAATGAGTAACAAATGATATATGATGAATGTTATTTTAAGACTGTTTTAATATTTTGAGGACAATCAGATTGGACACAGAAAAAAGAAGCAAGTCGGAGGTTCAACAACACAGGTGTGAATAACTGGGACCAACTGACAGGTGTCCTATTCAAGGCAGTCTATGAACTTTGCCCCCACACAAGAAGATGGAAGCATGTGTGTTGGGTATAAGACGAACTCGCTAGAGCCTGAAGATAAACAGCACGATTGAGATGACACTCCCAGAAGACGAGAGAATACTGGGAGAAATTTTTGGAACAGAGGAAGCGCAAGACAGAGATAATCTGATAATAAAGGGAACCTTCACATAGCCAACTCACCCAGGTCAGTGAGAGCTTCACTAAAAATCCGAAAACCCCTGCAGAACTTTCAAACCAAATTTCAGTAAATCCACTCCACCGCGTCTTCACTCCTTCAGTTTTTGTACAAATCGCATAAATTTGTAATTAATGGTAATGCAATTTAATGGGGTTATAATAATATTCTAATTGATATTCTGAGCTTCATATGGGGTTTTAATAAACTTGAAAATATTTAAGTATTGTGAAGTGGACTGTATTGCCATGAGACTGGTTCTCTCACAGGATGCAAGAAGGGATAATATAAACAACGGTAAACTTTAGTAACTATATTAAACATTGTCATGTGAACAATCAATACATGCTGTATAGGTAGTTAATATACTGGTGCAGGACCAAGTTGTAAAATGCAGGGCTACGCTGCTACTAACACTCAAGTAAACATAACATCTCTGTCCCTCATGTCCACTCCGAGCTGCAAGGCGACATCCGGAGCCATCTGGTACCGCCAGAGAGAAGTGCATCACACCAAATGGAAGTGGTGCTACGTACAGGCTATTGACATACATACATTACTCTAATATTACACATCCTCCGGCCTGTTGAACTTGTTGAAAACATAACTATATAACAATATGCACAGAGAGTTAAGGAGGAGGCAGAGGCACCAACTTCGTGATAGCATGCCTCAAGATATTGGAGATATTGCATCTGATATCGGCAACTCTTATTAAATTGTCCCTCCCTGGAAACACCTGCTCAATAATGCCCATCTTCCACTGCAAAGGTGGCAGGTGATCTTCCTTCAGCAGAACAAGAGTGCCTGCTTGAAGATTAGGATGCAACCTGGACCATTTCTTCCTCTGTTGCAGAGTGTGAAGATAATCCTTGGACCATCGACGCCACCAGTTTTGCTGCATCTGCTGAAGGTGTTGCTAGCGTGACAGTCTGTTTGGATGAGACTCAGTCATCTCAGGGTCAGGGATGGACATGAGTGGAGCTCCAATGAGAAAGTGACCAGGTGTGAGAATAGAAGGATCACTAGGGTCATCGGATAATGCACACAATGATCTAGAATTGAGGCACGCTTCAATTTGCTTGAGTAAGGTAACCACCTCTTCGTAGGTTAAAACTGTTTGACCCACTACCTGGTGGAAGTGGAACTTCATCGCCTTCACTGCGGACTCCCATATTCCGCCGAAGTGTGGTGAACACGCCGGAATGAAGTGCCATTTGAATTTTAATGCTGCAGCGTGATTGCTTGTTTCCTTGTTAAACTGTTCGTCCTTCAGCATATGCTGCAGTTCCTTGTTAGCCCCAACAAATGTTGTAGCATTATCACTGTAGAGATCTTGAATATGACCACGATGGGAAATGAATCTTCTGAGGGCTGCGATAAATGCCTGAGATGTCAAACCTGTGACAGGTTCGATGTGTACAGCTCTCGTGCTGAAGCAAACGAATATCGCAACAGCATTTGTAGATCGATTTACTTTTCCTGGATCCTATTTTAACATCAACTGGCCCTGCAAAGACAACACCTGAGGACAGGAATGGACGAGACATCTGGATGCGAGCCTTTGGCAGTTGGCCCATGAGTTGACTTGCATTCTTTGCCTTAAACCTAAAGCACTGCTTACATTTGTGGACGACTGACCGAATGGTTTGTCTTGCTCTAGGAATCCAGTACCTGGATCGTAAGGATGTGAGCAGCAGCTGAATCTCAGTGTGGAGAAGTCTGTGGTGCTCATACTGAATGTGTAGACGAGTGAAATGTTGATTAGGGGGGAGGATTATTTGATGCTTCTTACTATAGGCTAGGTCTGAGTTGACAAGTCTTCCTCCAACTCGCAGAATTTGCATTTCATCCAGGAAAGGACTTGGACATAAAATCTTGCTCTTATGGGAAATAGGCTGCCCCTTGCTTAAGGCTGCGATCTCATATGGGTAACTGACCTGCTGAATCAGTCTAATGCAGGTCAGGCTTGCCTCTTCAAGCTCCATTGAAGAGAGTGGTGTGACGTGTTTGCGTTGAGGGTTGCGGCAGTTTATGACGAAGCGTTTGCAATAGGCAACTATTTGGACTAGTTTACTATAAGAGGAATATCTTTCGGTTACATCTTGGGAGGCTCCTGTAGTAGTTAGCAGTGAGGTGACTGGTCGTACTTCAGGTGGCAAGTCTTGAGGAAAGTCTCTGTTAGCTACAAAGGTCTTCCAGCGAGTGGTTGTGCCCATTATCCTGGGGAGCACAATCATAGAATCAGTGTACAAATGAATGCTATGGATGTCGAGTCCAACAACAGGAACTACCCTTTCAATTAATCTTGCAAGTAATGCTGCTCCACAGAGTTCCAGTCTGGGCAGAGTGATCCGTTTCACTGGAGCCACTCTTGATTTGCCGCATAATAGTTTGCTCGTGATTGTACCGTGATCATGCATGGCCCGAATGTAGAGACAAGCTCCATAGCTCTTTCACTGGCGTCACAAAATCCATGAAGTTGTATGTTGGAAGCGAGGTGAGGAACCACAAGGCGCTCAATTCTAATGTAGTTCAAATGTTGTAGGAGGTTGACTAGGCTGAGCCACTTATCCTGCAGTTCGTCTGAGAAAGGATCATCCCAGCCCAAACCAGAGCTCCATAAGTCTTGCAAGAACACCTTACATGTAATAACAACTGGGCTTATAAGTCCCAAGGGATCAAATGTGGAAGCAACTATGGACGCGACCTCACGCTTAGTGATACGGTGCCTTGAAGGGATCCTGTTATTCATCGTTCTAGAAATGCCTTTTATCAGGAAATGGTCTGTTGATGGGTTCCAAAGTAGGCCGAGGGTGTTGACACTGTCATGTCTATCGAGTGAAATCAAATCTTGAGTCTCCTTACAGGTGGGTGGAGTTCTTTCCAGAAGCTCGCTACGGTTGGCTGAAAACTTTCGAAGCTCAAACCCACCCCTTTCGAGCAAGGCGATTAAATCTTCTTGTAGTTGTACAGCTTCTTCAACCGTTCCAGTTGCGGTGATTAAGTCATCGACATCGGAGTCCCTCTGCAGGATTTGAGATGCTAATGGAAATTGTTTCATTTCATCATCGGCTAGTTGTTGTAGAACATGTGTTGTAAGAAATGGTGCACAACTAGTACCGTAAGTTACCGTTGTCAATTCATAGATCTTAATCTTCTGATCTGGGTGTGGTCTCCTGAGGATGGACGGGAGTGGAGAATCTAGCTGGTGCACGTAAACCTGTCTGTACATTGTGCAAATGTCAGCAGAAAATGCTATAGGCTGCATCCGGAAACTCAAAATAATGGAGTAAAGATCCTGTTGTATGTTGGCGCCCACCATTAGTGTGTCGTTCAGTGACAGTCCGTTGCTAGATCGCGCAGAACCATAGAAAATTACTCGGGTTTTCGTGGTACTACTTGTATCCTTGAAGACCTGGTGGTGCGGCAAGTAGAACACTTCCCTTTCGGAATTGTCATTGTCTGGACCTTCAGTCATGTGACCTAGTTGCTCATATTCCAACATGAATTCATTGTAGGCACGCTGAACATCTGGTTGTCTATTCAGACGAGTTCTAACTGTAGCAACCTCTGTTTTGTGTGTGAGTATGAGTCTCCTACTGGACCCACTTCTGAGCGACGAGGAAGGCGGACAATGTAGCGACCTGTAGAATCTCTCGTTGTGTTGTGAGTGAAGTGTTCTTCACATCTCATCTCTTCAATAGTTCGAGGTTTGTTTGGGAGGTCTTCTAGTTCCCAAAACCGTTGAAGCTGGTCATTCAATGAAGTTTCTCCACGGATGAAGAATGAGCATTACGGCTGTACAGTTGAGGACAGTGTGCTCGATGCATTTATTGTTCCAGACAGAATCCATCCAAGCTCTGTTTCTTGCAACACGGGGTAGTTCCCTGGTTTGGTCATTTTCCCACGACGCAAAATTTTGAAAAATATTTCAGTACCTAGAAGTAAATCTATTCCTCCTGGCTGATGGAAGTTAGGATCCGCGAGTTGAATGTCATCTGGGAGATTCCAATCATCATAGCAAAGCTTTACAGATGGCATGTCTCCCGTAATACGTGGTAGTACAGCACAAGTGACTGTTGCCTTGTAATTGCTTGCAGTAGACTGTAAGTGCAGAGATTCCGAGTGTTTCGACTCGGACATTACCTCATTAATCCCTTGGATTGGAAAAGATATGCGAGGCTTCTTCAACCGGAGCTTCTGAACCAGGGATTCTGTGATGAAATTAGTTTGTGATGCAGAGTCTAGAAGAGCTCTGGATTTTTGAAGTGATTTTTGAACTGATTACGAACCATGACAATGGCTGTAACAAGTAATACATGAGCAGAAGCCTTAGGTTTAAAGGAACAATAGGAACCTAATCCTTCGTGTGAGTCTTGTGACAAATCCGACTCCATACTATTCTCGGCATTTACTGGCGTGGCAGACTGTGTGTGGTGCTGATGGACAAGTGTATGACGTGCCTTGCCACACTGACGGCACACATTACCTGATGGACAATTAATAGCATTGTGCCCACTAGCCAAGCAATTAAAACACAGTTGATGTTCCTTAATAATGTCTAACCTTTCTTGAACACTAATGTCCCTAAATCTTCCACATTTATAGATAGGATGAGAGAGCTTACAGGCTACACATGCATTGTTAGTAGAAACGTAACTGTGTTTAGTATCTCTGTTTAATTTAGGTTTTGTCTTCTCTTGTTGGATAATGCTAGGCATGTTGAATTGTAGAAATTCGTCAAGTGATGGAGATTGTTTTGCTGATAACATTAGTTCCCAGTCCTTCCTAGTATTGGCACCAACCTTATCTAAATACAGCTGAGAAATGAGTAGTTCATGTAGTGGAGTTGACAATTTTAGTGCTTCAATAGCATTTAAATGACCCTTACAATGACTTAATAAAATGCGTAGGGAATGTGGGCAATCCTTATTTGTTGCTGGTGGAGATAACAATGCCTTTATATGTGTACTGGCTACTAAGCATGGATTGTCATATCTCTCACAAATCAGATTCCAGGCAATATCGAAATTGTCAACAGTGACCGGCAAGTTCTCAATTAACTTGTGTGCTTCACCTGATACTGCTGACAATAAATAATAATATTTCTGAATCTTATCTATAGTGTCATTATTGATCACCAAGGAATTGAATGTGTCATAAAAATGTCTGAAGTCAATGATATTGTTATTAAACACAGGCACCTTTATAGGTGGCACTTTTACATTAGCCCTGCCTGAGCCCGCAGAATGTAAACTTGGTGGAAAATTACTGCCCTCTTGATCTTTGATTAATCTTGTCATATGAGCCTGCAGATCATAGTACACCTCTGAAAATTGTTCCCTATCCCTTTCATGATGTTGGGAGTCGTCATCTTCTCTTTCTATTTGATCTTGCACGACAGTATAGTCCTGCCACGCTTGTAAAGCATCAAGTCTAACCTTAACACTGAATTTATTAATATGACCAGTTAAAGAATTGGTATATTTCTTTATGTTGGTTACCTTCCATTTCGCGATCCCACGCTTCTTTATTAATGGCTTTCTAATATCAGGATCAATTGTGTGCAAGGATTTGACAGATGAAAGTAAGTACAGTATATGAACTGAGCTTACCAGTTGTTGATTCTGCTGATGAACTTGCAATGGTGTTGGATCCTTTGTCAGCGCAATGAATGTGACGTTATGCAGCAAGATGGCTGCTTCATACACACGTTCGAACGACTGGCTGATATGCACTAGCGTATATTGTATCTCAGACACAACACTCTCGAAACCACATTTAGTTCACAGTATGCACAATCCGTTAATTTTAAAGTACACCTTCTATGCATCCGGCCCGTGATGTCCATGAATAAACTTGAAAATATTTAAGTATTGTGTAATGGACTGTATTGCCATGAGACTGGTTCTCTCACAGGATGCAAGAAGGGATAATGTAAACAACGGTAAACTTTAGTAACTATATTAAACATTGTCATGTGAACAATCAATACATGCTGTATAGTGTTAATACACTGGTGCAGGACTAAGCTGTAAAATGCAGGGCTACTCTGCTACTAACATTCAAGCAAACATAACATCTCTGTCCCTCATGTCCACTCCGAGCTGCAAGGCGACATCCGGAGCCATCTGGTAGCGCCAGAGAGAAGTGCATCACACCAAATGGAAGTGGTACTACCCACAGGCTACTGACATACATACATTACTCTAATAATACACAGTGTTTATTGTAATAGACATGAAAACACCATATGAAGCTCAGAAGCGGTACATCGCTTTCAACTGTTCAAAAATTGTGCTCCTAGTGCCACGTAGCGAACTGTCACGTTGCAAATGACGCTGCCTTTCCGTCACTGTGTTGTGTTTGTGGAAGGAAATACGTGTTAGTCTTAGTGCAGAATGTCTACCCGAGGTTGTGTAAACTCTCCTAACAGTTTTTGTTATATATGTGTTGAACTTGTGGTGAAAAAGGAGCGAAGAATCATTACTACTTTCATGAAAAATGTCTACCATGCCTATTTGGGAGTGAAACTCGGCGACATCGATAAACCATGGACTCCACAGGTCGTGTGCATTGTGTGTGTAGAAGATTTACGATGGTGGGTGGCAGGAAAGAAGAAGTCATTACGATTTGGCATCCCTATGGTCTGGCGAGAGCAACAGGATCATACCGACGACTGCTACTTCTGCTCTTATAAGGTAACTGGTTTCAACAAGAAAAGCAAGAAGACTATTGAGTATCCAAACAACATTCGCTCAGCTATTCGTCTTATTCCACATGGCCCGGATTTACCTATTCCACAGCCTCCGCAGACATTAGATACGGATGACAGTGTTGACATGGATGCGTGGATGATACTGACTTTGAAGTAGGCACAGATGAGGCCCCTCTTCTGTTCACTCAGCCAGATCTAAATGATTTAGTCCGTGATCTGGGACTGTCATAGGATAAAGCAGAGCTCCTAGGGTCAAGACTGCGTGAAAGACATTTCTTAGCACCCGGAATATCCGTTATATTTTATAGAAAAAGGGACTTGATATTCATGCAATATTTTTCTCAAAATGATGTGTTAGTGTACTGCAGTGATGTAGAAGGTTTGATGGGTCAGTTCAACATTCCGTACGCACCCGGTGACTGGAGACTGTTCATTGATTCATCTAAAAGAAGCCTGAAGGCAGTTCTGATGTACAATGGGAACATGCATGCCTGTCGGCCATTCTGTGCACCTGGAGGAAACATACGACTACATGAAGGTGCTTCTTACTACCATTCATTATAAGAATCACAATTGCATGGTGTGTAGCGATTTGAAAGTGTTGAGTATGCTTCTTGGTCAACAGACTGGATATACCAAGTTTCCTGGTTTGATCTGTGAATGGGACTGTCGTGCTTGTGACAAACGTTGGGAGCAAAATCAGTGGCCCCTAATGTTGGAATTGGTTCCAGGGGACAAAAATATTAAGTGTGACCCTCTGGTGGAAAGAGACAGAATACTCTTGCCACCTCTGCACCTCAAACTGGACATAATGAAGCAGTTTGTCAAAGCATTACCTAGGTGTGGCAACTGTTTCAGATATCTATGTAAAAAGTTCCCCAACCTGTCAGATGCTAAGCTGAAGGAGGTTGTGTTCAATGGTCCCGATATCCGGAAAGTAATGCTAGGTGAAAGCCACCCTATCCCCTGGCCGAGCACTATACATAGTCTGCTGTTACCTGCCCCCGGGCGAGGTGAAAGTACGGCTCACAGACTTCCAAGAAACCCTGGCTCGAATCAATCGTGTAGCAAAACAAAATGACACTATTATTGTGTGCGGAGATTTCAATATAAGCCAATTAGCCTGGGCCTCAGACGATTCGGGATCTATTTTTGCCCATGTCAACGAGGAAGCCTGCTTTATTTATAGATCTCCCACGAATTTAACCTTTGCCAAGTTTGCGGTTTTCCAACATGAGGAAATAACTTCCTGGACCTTGTTTTGTGTCTGAAAAAGTCGCTAATAATACCCTGTGTGAAGCAACAGAACAGTTAGTACAATCAGATCATTCTGCGCTTGAGCTTAGACTTCATATTTCCTGTGTTCCTCGTTTACCACAGACTACAAAATCATTCGTTTGGACAAAAGCAGACTTTCCCCATCTAGGAAATATCTTATCCCATTATCCGTGGAAATTGCTCGAATCCTGTCCATCTCTTGATGCCGCAATTGACTTGTTTTATGACTTACTGCACAGCGCTCTTAAGGATGCCATACCTTCCTGCATAATGAAGACTAGGCATATTCCCTCTTCGTATATTCCGAACTTACAGACAAAATGCGGGCAAAGGAAAGAGCAAGGAAACGAGCTGCAAGGTCTTCACTTCCTTCAGATTACATTGAATGCGCGGCACTAAGAAAGGAATACAAACAAATACAGCAGAGAAAGTACAGGGATTATGTCGGGTCTGTTGAGGAAGATATTATCATACATCCACAAAGATTTTGGAAATTTATTAATTGCAAATCAAAATCTAGGCGACTACCATCTATGATGATTAATGAAGACAAGGAAATTAGCTCATTGAAAGAAATTCTGGATAACTTTGCTGACACTTTCAAAACATTCCATCCGCCCAGTGTTCCCTGTAATTCTCACACCGAACAATTCGGGGAAATTAATTTATCATCAGTAGTAACTTCGGCATCGGAAGTCTGGGACATCTTGAAGTCGATGGATACGAAGAAGTTTTGTGGTCCAGATCAAATTCCAGGAATTGTGTTACATGAGTGTGCTGAGGACCTGGCAACCCCACTTGCCACGATAATGAACTGGTCTCTTCGTACAGGCAATTTCCCGTCCGAATGGAAGAAAGGATGTGTTATTCCAGTTTTTAAGAAAGATGACAGATCTTTATTTGTCAATTACAGACCAGTAGTTCTTCTTTCACTCATTTCCAAAGTAGCGGAAAGAGTCGTATACAAAGCCGTGTACAGTGCAGTCAGTGGTTTAATTAATAATAACCAGCATGGTTTTGTCTAAAAACGTTCAACTACCACCAATCTTGCTGTGTACTCCCACTTCATATCTAGCGCTCTGGACAATTGCAAGCAGGTTGATGCCGTGTACACAGACTTTTCCAAGGCTTTCGACTCGGTGCAGCATAATGTTCTTCTGACTAAGTTGTCAGCATATGGCATTCATGGAAGCTTGCTTGAATGGTTTCAATGCTATCTTTACGAAAGAAGGTATTCAGTAAAATACGAGGGTATCATTTCTCGCCCTTATCAGCCTATGTTTGGCGTCCCACAAGGTTCACTACTGGGACCTTTATGTTTCCTTCTATTTGTTAATGATCTGCCATCACAAATCCATTCGAGCATCTACCTGCTCTATGCTGATGACCTTAAAATGTACAGGATAATTGAAAAGATAAGCGACTGTGAATTGTTACAGTCTGATATAAATAATATTAGTGATTGGTGCAAAAAGCGGCATTTAACCCTAAATATTTCAAAGTGCAGTGCAATATCCTTCACGAGAAAAATGCAAGTTAATGTATTTAATTATCATGTAGGGGATCAAGAAGTAAAGCGTGTTAATAAAATTAACGATCTTGGTATTATCTTTAGAAATCAAAATGGTCTATCTTTCAATGAGCCTGTGTTAAATATCATTAACAAGGCATTTAAAACGTTAGGCTTCCTCAAAAGAAATTGCAAGAGTTTTAAATCTGTTGCCCCATTAAAACCCTGTATTTTTCGCTTATACGATCTAGTCTAGAGTACTGCCCTGAAGTGTGGATCCCCTCGCAGCAATACTTAGTTAATGCCTTAGAGCGAGTACAGATCAGATTCTCAAAATGGATCAGTAAAAAGTGTTTGGGTATCAAGCTGTCATCGACATATTATGATTTGTTTTGTACAAACATGTGTATTGAGTCGCTTAGGACTAGACGCAGGTATGTCAACGCACGTTTCATACACAAATGTATCGGTAATTCCTTGACTGTCCCAATTTACTCCAGTTGCTACCAATTCATGTTCCTTCCCGCAATACCCGACAGGCTGTCACCTTTCAGTTACCCAGGTGCAGAACGGAATCACACGGGAGCTCCTGGTTTATGCAGGCCTTAAGATCCATGAACAAAATTAGCGGGATAGTGGATATATTTCACTCGTTAGCTAGTGAAATTCGCAGACATCTTATGGACGCTTCTTAGACAGTGTTCCTTATATCTTGTTCCATTTAGTAACTGAAAGTTTTACTTCCTTCCTTCGGTCATTTCAAATGTATAAACACTTTTCTGTTTTCATGTCTTTTTTCCCTTTCTTATGTGTTTTGTAAATATGTATGTATTATATATTGCTTAGTTATAATTAGTGGTAGTAGTAAGTTCTGTTAATGTTGTTATTATTTTAATGTATTATATCATCTGTAATTGGAGAATCAATAACTCTGTTGATGATAAATAAACAAATCAAATCAATGAATGCCGTGGAGCAAGAAGCCTGGGCTGCCTTTAAATGTGTGGTTCAAAATTTCCTAGGAAACAGTCGCAGCCCAGAGTATGTCGACATAGTGGAGGACATGCTGACGAAGTTGAAAATGCTGGGATGCTCAATGGGTTTGAAGTTACATTTTTTACATTCTCACCTTGACTTTTTTTTCCCCTCCATACCTGGGTGCTGTAAGTGAGGAAAACCGAGCTCGATAGCTGCAGTCTCTTAAGTGCGGCCAGTGTCCAGTATTCGGGAGATAGAGGGTTTGAACCCCACTGTCGGCCGCCCTGAAGATTGTTTTCCGTGGTTTCCCATTTTCACACCAGGCAAATGCTGGGGCTGTACCTTAAGGCCATGGCTGCTTCCTTCCCACTCCTAGCTCCTTCCTGTCCCATCGTCGCCGTAAGACCTATCTATGTCAGTGCGACATAAAGCAACTTGCAAAAGAAAAAATGTAAGTGAGGAACAGGGTGAAAGGTTCCATCGGGATATAAAGGACATGGAACAATGATACCAGTGAACTTGGGATGTTTGGATGTTGGGCGACTACTGCTGGATGCTTCACCGTGAGCACACAGAAATGCCCCATAAGAAGAAAAACAGGGGCCACGCCGTGGCAACTAAGAAAGCACGGAATGAATTACGTTAGTGCATGTTTTTACCACATTCTCTGTATACATCTGTTCACTGTGAGCATATTTCAATATGTTATTGATTTATACGTGTATTCTACTTCAGCATGATTTGTGTGCCATATATATATGTTCTGCTTCAATATGTGATATCATTATTGACAAAGTATACGTTTTGTGTCAAAACTGTGGGTGATACGATATTTTCAGTGTCATTTTTGAATTCAGCAGGCAGAAATACATAAAGTACATCTACTTTTGTGAAAAAAGTTTTTTCCCTGTTGCATAGTGTTATAGGAATACCTGTGTGTCTTCCACAGCCACCAGAAGTTTAAACAAAAAATGTGTATTTGAAGTCTGTTGTTGTTGTATCTTATGGCTAGCCTGGATTGCAATCCATCAGCTTTCTTGCATTCCAGTATAGTTGAGTGTCCATGGACGGACAAACTCTTAGTAAAGTTCTCAAGGAACTAGGGCTAGACAACAAAACCTGAAGACTCATTCTACAAACCATGACTGACTTCACACTTCAACGTTAAATTCAGAGATGAGATCTCGGAAATGGGTCAGACAGGGTGACAGACTTTCCCCACTTCTCTTTAACTGCACCCTTGAAAAAATTGAGAGAGAATGCTGCAAGGAGCTGGTCATCTTGAGATCCAGAGTGGCATCTGACTGTCTGGCAGGAGACATGGCACTGATTGCAGAGTCTCTTCATATAACGGTATTCTAGGTCATATGCCTCGGAAGATGTGTGGCCAAACCAGGACTGGAAGTGTCATTGGAGAAAACCAAGTACTTAACTAATGTCAAAGGGGCTAATGGAGAGAACTTTGTCTAATGACTCAGCGAATGAATTGAACCCAACATGTCTCCTCTTTGTAAGAGTTACAAAGCTGGAACTGGCCTATCAACTGATTCAAAACACCTACTAGCAATGCTTGTTATGCTATCGGAGGCTGAAATACTGCTTTACTGACATCTGCCCAGAAGCCTTGTATGCAATGGAATGTCATCAGTAAACAGAAAAGCCTTGATTGAAAAACAGGAAGTCAGAGATGGAAGAATTTTTGGAAAGATCCTAGGTCGTTGTATTAGAAGATGGGAAATACCACAAGACTTTGCAATGAAGAGCTTTACCCCGAGATAGAAAAGCTCTGTGACTGTGACAGGAAAAGGCAGTTAGCTTTCTGTGGTCATAGGGCGAGATTGTCTCCCAACAGACTGACTGGCCAACTATTCACCTTCTGGCAAAACGAGAAATTCTGTACCACCTGGATGACTGAGATTGAGAAGGATGCAGAAGAACGGGGCTGACAGACTTACAAAACAAGTCTGTGGTTTTGAGGAAACACTTCTGGAAAAGGAAGGTAATCCCTGGTCAGAGAAAAGATGCAACAACACTGTGCAAAGATCAAAGCCCATTGGTTGACAAGCATGGTCGTAAGTAGGCCCATGTGAAAGATGATGATTCTGACTCTCACATAAGGAAGTTATAGATTGAGAAACTTATTGTGAAGAGTGGTCTTAATGTTTGTGAATTTCGGCCAAACTGTTATGTTAGTGCATTTCCACAATTGGCTTATTGTAAGTCACTTTATAGGGATCAGATTATCGTAAAATTGTGGTACATTGTCCGACTCCATGGCTAAGTGTTTAGCGTGCTGGCCTTTGGGCACAGCAGTCCAGAGTTCGATTCCCGGTGGGGTCGGGAATTTTAACCATAATTGGTTAATTTCACTGCCACGGGGGTTGGGTGTATGTGTCGTCTTCATCGTTATTTCATCCTCATCACGACGCGCAGGTCGCCTACGGGAGTCAAATCAAAAGACCTGCATCTGGCGAGTCGAACGTGTCGTCGGACACTCCTGGCACTAAAAGCCATACGCCATTTCATTTGTGGTACATTATGTTTTTTAATATTAGTTAATTGATAGGCTGTATGGAGAGTGAAAAATTGACAAAATCCTTTAATGAGCCTGTGTAAATCACTTGTAAATATCGCATCTAAAGAATCTCGCATAGACAGATGTGAGCCAGCATGTGACACAATGATCAAAATCAATTAAAAGTAATGAAATGGATATAATTTTCAAACACTACATCTCCCACTTAATTTCTGCACCATCATATACCATTGGAGGAATATTTGAATGCTATTTCTCCAGGAAGAATTTGACAAAAATCTGCAACAGATTCATGGCAGGAAATCTCCAGAGATTGATAATGTTCCAGTAGAGTTATGGAAAGCAGGAGATGAAGCCTTATGAACAGAGCTGTATCAGCTGTTAAAGGAGATATATGATACTATAAGATGGCCAGAAGAACATTGCATGTAATTACTATACCAAACAAATCCAATGTCTTTGAGTACGAGAAATACCATACAATAAGTGTCATCATACATGCTTCTAAGATAATGTTAGAGATTCTGAATTTTTATTATTAATTAGTTGAGTGGCCTCCGGAGAGGCTTGGCGCAGGTCTTTTGATTTGACACCAGTGGGCGGCCTGCGCGTCGTAATGAGGATGAAATGACAATGAAACTGACACACACACCCAGTCGCCGTGCCAGGGAATTATCCAATTATGGTTAAAATTCCCGACCCTGCTGTTAATTGGGACCAAAGGCCAGCACACTGAAGATTTTTTTATACCATTATTTGGACAATTCCCAATTTGGGTTTCAGAAACAGAAATCAACAGGTGATGTAATTTGTTGTTTGTTGATCCTTACAAGAATGGCTATTTAACCTCAGCCACACGCTGTAGGCCCACACCTGTTTTATTGATTATGGGATAGCATTTGACAAACTAGCCTGGGACAAATTGTTTAATTTATTGAATCAGATTGGTTGCCCATGGAAAGAAATCATGCTGCTAACAGATCTGTATAGAAGACAAAGAGTGATAGTCAAAATTGGCAGCACCTATTCAGACCTGGCAAGAATCTGCTAGGGCATTTACAAAGAATGCTTACTGTCATCAGGTTTCTTCAATGTTTTTGCTGACTCAATCCTAAATGGGGGCTTGGGAAGAACAAATGTGTGTGTCAAGGTAACAGGTAGAGTTGTGCGCACACTGAAATTTTCAGACAATTCTAGCATGTAGCCTTAGTATTCTACAGATAAGCAAAGTGTCTGATAAATATGGTATGAAAATCCGTACAGCAAAGGCAAAAGTGATGTCTGTAAGTAAAGCGAAGAAAGATGTCAACATCTCAGTTCACGGTGAGACATATAAACAGGTGTCTTCCTTCAAATACCTGGGAAGAATAATATCAGAGGATGTCGTAGGTCTGATATCCTAATTGTGGTAAGACCTTCAATAATCATATTTAATATAATAGATAAAACAATTGGGGTTATGATGATCTATAAATTGTGTTAATATATTAAATTTTTGTGTCCCTGGATGTATTACGTCCATATACTTGTCCTGCTTTATATATTAGCATGCTCAGTTTACGATGAATAAGGTACCAGTGGACAGGATATTTAAAGACTTGTGACATAGCAATGGATGTGTTAACACACAAACACTTCCAATATGGCACCAAGAAACATCACCAATAGGTCATTGGTGTGAAGCATGTATATATTCTTTGTAGATTGTTTTTAAAGAAGAACGATTGTTTTTTAGGGAATAAGAAAGATGGCAAGTGCGAGAATAGAAAAAAAGGACGTTGAAGAGTAGTGGCAATAAACTTGTTATATAAAGAAGTAAACGTGTTCTTGTGCTATTTTTTTTTTCTTACATACATACATTATCATTATAGACTGTTTTGCCTTTCAGCGTTCAGTCTGCAAGCCTCGGAGAATTTACAAAACGTCTCCACAATTCTCGATTTGCAACTAGTGTTGTGGCCTCATTTAGTTCTATACCTCTTATCTTTAAATCGTTAGAAACAGAGTCTAACCATCGTCGTCTTGTTCTCCCTCTACTTCTCTTACCCTCCATAGCAGAGTCCATTATTCTCCTAGGTAACATATCCTCCTCCATTCGCCTCACACGACCCTACCTCCGAAGCCGGTTTATGCGTACAGCTTTATCCATCAAGTTCATTCCTAAATTAGCCTTTATCTCCTCATTCTGAGTACCCTCCTGTCATTGTTCCCACCTGTTTGTACCAACAATCATTCTTGCTACTTTCATGTCTGTTACTTCTAACTTATAAATAAGATATCTTGAGTCCACCCAGCTTTCACTTCCGTAAAGCAAAGTTTTCTTTCATAAGAAAAAAAAGGAAAATAGCATATTGAGAATGATAAATTGGCGACCACGACATGACTTTCAAAACTCAGCAATGAAGTTTGATCAAGTGACCGTGGTGATTTTACGGAAGGCACTGGTGTCCCGAGGTTTACCGATGGCTGGAAGCAAGGCGGATTTACGGGAGAGGCTGCGCCAGGATTTGGTAGAAAACCTGGAGGACCCAGGCAGTTTCGACTTCGAAATCACCTCAGAGAAGGAAACCAACGACTGGGAAAGCGTTATGCTTGCACAGCTAACTACTTTGAACGAGTCCCAGTCTAAAAACATTGAGACCCAATCTGAAAAACTGGGAAGGGAAAATCGGGGCCCAGTTTCAAGAAATAAAGGGCCGAATCAAGTCCTGGGTCAAAGATCTGAAAGAAGATATTTCAAAAAAATTAATGACATACCTTGGAGAAAAAAGTCAAGAAGATTGGAGAAATCGAGCAAGAATCCTACAGTATTAAAACTGAAGTAGGTCAGAAATTTACGAAGTTTGAATCTGAGATTATTGGAAAAATTGTAACCCTGGAGAAAAACATTTCTGTAGGCAGTGGTCAACTTACCAGAGGTATGGACCTCCCCCTTGGGATACTGGTCAATCCCAGAGTAACCAAAGACAGCCTACTGGAATTTCATGGGAGACTCGAGGAGTGTCCTGAAAGCATTTCTAAAGACATCGGTGTCTCTGCTGGGTAGGATAAATACACCTGTGGAAATATACTTGCAGATTGTCAGCCAGCAGCTAAAAGCGTCAGCAGGGACTTGGTGGCAGAACACTAAAGGGCTCAGCCTCGACTGGGAGGAATTTAACAAAGAATTCGTCCAGAGATTTGACTCGGAGTCTGTCCAAACTTTGGTACAAAAAAAGTTCCTAACTGAAGCGCAACCCATGGAATGAGAGCAGGAGCTTTCGTAATTCAGAAACTCTCCGAGTACATGGAAGGGAAGATATTGATACGAGCGTCCCTTGTATAACTAAACTGCTACATGATAAGGTTCCATCCATGGCACAGCCTTTGAAGAGCTCCGTCAGATCGTAGCAAAATTAGATGAGAAATAAGTTGCATACCTGAAAAACGAAAACCTCAACAGCGGAAAAACCCTGGTAATGCTACTGATGCGGGCAGACCGGGTGCTTTAAAGACCAGTGCCCGGAAATCTAGCTTGGGACAGTTTGAGTTGGGGTAAGGAGGGTTCCAGAAGAACGAAGAAGCCTCTGATACATGACACTTGGCTAGAAGGTAAACGTATTGGTCAAATCTGTAGTGATGATGAACCTACTCCACCCCACCCGGCTGTTAACTTGAAGATTGATAAGCCTTCAATCGCAATCCCTGACACTCAAACTTCACACTCGTTTGAGAGCATGAATGTGGCAAAATTATTAAAACCTATTAGTCCTGCTAAGGTGGCAACAGTCAGGGGGGCAACTCATCACATGCATTACCAGATTGAGGGTTGTGCCTTTCTTCAAGCCAAGTGCTCCACAGAAGTCATAGATATACAGGTGAGGGTTGTCAAGAATTTGATACCCGACATAATATTATGATTATGAACATTAAAATAATAATTTACACCACCTTTCCATGTGTAAATTATTAATATTATTATTATTTTAATGTTCATAACCTGATGTCCAATACAGTCTACAATGAGATTTATTACTTGTAATAATATTAGGACATGACTTCTTAGTTAAATATGGGGTAGGGATAGATTATACAGTCAATGAAATATTCTTTGGTAATACAAACAGAATTACAGAACTAGGTTGACATGGGTTGAAAATAAAGCCTTTGAGTTGGAAACTTTAGAAACCAATGTATTGGCTGAACTGAAAAGAGGGCTGTTGAAGGTGGAGGCGAAGGAAGACCTTGAGAAATTGCTGAATAAGTTCCCCGAGGTCATTTCTGATAGAATCGGATTTACCACAACGGTAAAACATAATATAATTTGTAAGGGTAAAGCCCCAGGTAAACAAAGGCCCTACCCACTTAACCCAGATAAGCGAAAATTTATAGTAAAAGAAGTCAAGGAAATGTAGAACCAAGGATTGGTGGAACCTTCAGTATCAGCATGGGCTTCTCCAATAGTACTACCTAAGATGAAAAATGGTAATTACAGACTTTGTGTGGACCTAATTTTTACAATTTTCCACCTAATTCAATACATAAAAATGTTTGTCTCTAGAAGGACATTTTGTTACAATACAACACGAACAGGGACACGTTTCGCTCGTTATATCGAGCATCTTCAGGCTCATTTGGATAAATGTCTCAAGGTTAAGTCTTTAGATTGAACTTTCATATATGCAATTGATCATTAAAATTAAATTACACAAATAATATATTACCACTAGTTAACAATAATTAAAAAGAATTAACAAATTAAAATATAGCTGTGATGGACTAGACGTTGATCACAATTTACTGATGTCCAAGTCATAGTAATGTTTTAAACATCTGTAAGATTTGGCTACAAATCTCTTTAGTTCCCAGTTTTTACTCACACTATTTATTGCTAAGTTATTCTTGTAAGTTTAAATGTCCTATGTGAAATTATGTTAGAGGATTAAACGTGCAATGTTTTTCTCCTTTGTTGTACTTTGTAGTGGTTTTTCAACGAAATTGAATGTACAACGAGCTGAGTTTTACTATTCATAACATGGAGAAAGATACGTTTTGCATCACTGCATGATGGATTTCCTCCACTGAAAGGTCAGCTCGCAGTTGTGATCAGCAGTGTTCTGTAAGAAGGTTGTCAGCTCCTGGACGAAACTATCTTTACGTCGATCTGTTTTCAGACCAACTTTGCTTTACAGGAGCGAAAGCTGGGTGGACTCAGGATATCTTATTCATAATTTAGAAGTAACGGACTTCCAAATAGCGAAAATGATTGCTGGTACAAATGGGTAGGAACAACAGCAGGAGGGTACCGGAATGTGGAGATAAAGGCAAAGTTAGGAATAAACTCAATACATGAAGCTGTGCGCATAAACCACCTTTGGTGTTGGGGTCATGTGAGGCGAATGGAGGAGGATAGGTTACCTAGGAGAATAATGGACTCGGTTATGGAGAGCAAGTGAAGTAGAAGGAGACCAAGACGACGATGTTTAGACTCAGTTTCTAATGATTTAAGAGATATAGGGCTAAATGGGGCCACCACACTAGTTGCAAATAGAGGATTGCGGCGACGTTTAGTAAATTCACAGAGGCTTGCAGACTGAACGCTGAAAGGCATAACGGTCTATATGATGATGATGATGATGCTTGTTGTTTAAAGGGGCCTAACATCGAAGGTCATCGGCCCCTAACGGTCTATAATTATAATGTATGTATGTATTTGTTCAGATAACCCATGTTTACAAAACATTTTGCTTTTTGTACTTACAACATACATTATCATTCCAGACCTCTTGGATTATCATGGCCCCCCCCCACACTGATCGCAGTTTTGAAATGGCCGACTTATCTAATTATTGTTTACATGAAGGCATTACATGTAACTGAAAACCTTTTCAGTCTGTTGAACACAGAAGTTAAATATAAATATTGCACTATAACACACCTGTAAAAAGAAAAAAAAATCCACAATATTAAATAAGGAATTAAAATACTCACAATTGAACAAAAGGAGTGTTGCTATAGTGGAAACAATGTACAGAAGACGGGATGATAAACATAGAGCAGACTAGCTCATGTACCCATGCTTCGCTACGGGATTCTCAGAAAGACTGACCTTGTGGTTTTCCTAACTGAAGTCAACATAGGTCATTACAAAAACATCAGTAGGAAAGTAGCAATTAAAAGCAGTATTATCATATAAAATACTCGATTAAATGAAAAACCGGGCATTTTTTCACTTTTAACGAACAGTACTGCGATGCTGTTCTAACAGTCCAAAGTTCCACAGCTGGAATGACCAGGCCGCAGACAGCCGTGAACACCCCTCTGCCATTATTCCGTTAAATATGCACATTCCAATCAGTGTCTCAGAGTAGGGATTGAATAGCTGCAATGCTATGATGAACCAGTGTGTTGCGTACCAGTAGTATCAGAAAATTTATGAACTAGAGCAATGGCATGCTAAAGAAGAAAGTTATCTAACCCCCCAGCGACTGCCCCCCAGTATTCAGGCAGGCTGATACACTCAGTACAACTGGGCGAGTTGGCCGTGTGTTAGGGGCGCACAGCTGTGAGCTTGTATCGGGGAGATAGTGGATTCGAACCCCACTGTCGGCAGCACTGACAATGGTATTCGGTGGTTCCTCATTTACACATCAGGCAAATGCTGGGGCTCTACCTTAATTGAGGCGAAGGCCACTTCCTTCACTCTCCTAGCCCTTTCCTATTCCGTCGTCACAGTAAGACCTATCTGTGTTGGAGCGACATAACATAAATTAAAAAGTACTCGATATGCAGCAGTAATCCTATCTATCGGAGATGAGTGGCAACAGAAGGCACAAAGCACATCACAACACACAGTGGTCAATGTAATGTTATTGTTGATCAGTTTTATGAACTTACTATATTGTAGGCGTTCATTTAGTTTTCTTTTGACTCTGTGATATTAGGGTGTCTTATAAAATTATTTTTAGCATGGACTGTAGTTCCTTATTCTCCGAATTTACATACCGATTTTCATTAAATTCTGTTTAGCCATTTTGTTGCGACTCGGTGCTGATATGGACTTACCAACAAAAATCCAAATTCATGAATATCTCTGTGATCATAGCCGGTCGACCACTAATAACGTAAATATTTGAGAATTAAATTATAGGCCTTCCTATAAACTACCATTTCACTCAGCGTGAATAAAATTATTTATGGCCTAGATTAGAGCGACTTCTTCCCCGACTTTGCATACCGATTTTCGTTAAGATACGACCACTAATAACATAAATATTTGAGAATTAAATTTTAGGCCTTCGCCTATACTACCATTTCATTCAGCGTGAATAAAATTATTTATGGCCTAGATTGGAGTGACTTATTCCCTGCATACCGATTTTCATTGAATTCTCATCAGCCATTTTCTAGTGATGCGTGTACATACATACAGACGAAAATTACGGAAAATTAAAAAGTTCATTTCCTTGTTACTGTGGACGTGACTGATACGGAAATACCATCGTTTTTAAATTCTAAGCAATGTACAGCCAAACTCTTATTTCATATATATAGGTAATTACAGGCCAATCAGCTTGACATGTGTTGCATGTAAGCACTAAGGAAGCATTCTTTCTCATTATATTAGATGTGTTTGCAAAATTACTGGTTTGACAGAAGGCAGTTCAGATTTTAGAAAGGTTATTCCACTGAGGTTAACTTACAAGATTCTAGCAACATATTGCAGATATTTTAGTTACAAGAGGTCAAATGGACTGTGTCATTATTGTCTTATCCTTGGTTTTGGATAGAGTATATCATGGGAGAATGCTGACGAAAATGAGTGTTGCTGGCCTAGACAAAGGAATAGTTGAATAGGTGGCTAAATTTCTAGAAAATACAACTCGGGGAATTCAGGTATTTGAAGCATCATCTGATCCTGTAACAATTAAGAGTTACTTCTATCTTAATTCAGTTTTCTCCAATAGAACCTAAATCATCTCCCTCAATTTCTCAAACTCTTTTCCTCATACTCCTTAATGTCCACTCACACCTGCAGTCACTGCACCTGCTATCCTTAGCCATTCTTTACTCTGCTTTCACAGAAATATTATGAAAATGTCAACAAAAGTAATATAACTTGTTCTGTGAATTTAAAAAAAACCCAGCTGTTTATGCAAGAGGTGTGGAAAGTGATGTTTTATCTTACGATTGAGGTGTTTATGGTGAGGATTGAATTTTGAATTGAGTAACGTGAACTTACCACGTTTAGTGGCAAATTTACTCGGTTGAAATTTAATGTTTTTCAGCAGAGTGGCAACGTAAGTCAATGCTCTAGGACTGTGGAGCCAAGCTCTGTCTGCATTCAGGAGATAAATTGGTTCGAGCCCTACCTTTGGCTGTCCTGAGAATGGTTTTCTGTGGTTTCCCATTTTCACTTCCAGGCAGTTCCTATTTATAATCCACAGCCAATTCCTTCCACCTCCTTTTCCAGGTTCATTCACCATCATTCATTTTATCTTCACTAATTCCTCAACTGAGGAAGGGCTTCAAGCCATAAAACATGCTGTCTGATTTTATCTTGTCTCATCCCCAACCTCATATCAGGAAATGGGACTAAAGGGTAGAGATATATTGTAAATAAGTTTTACACGTCGCCACCCACATTGTGTCTCCCATAAGATGAACCCCTCATCCACGTTGTGGGAGGCGGGGAATGACATGAAGTAGGGATTGCCTGTCAGGGTGATGTACAGTGGGGTGTATGTATGTCCCATGACTGCTACGGTAGCTGTTACGGCCGTGCAGGAACGCTGAAAAATGTTGTCTAACGGGGCTCAGGTGAAGACCTAAATGGCAGTAACAGCAGAGGAGTCCTTTGTTATGGCGAAGCAGGCGGAGGAGGCAGCCCCTCTTGGGGTTAAATAAGGAATAAACCACTTCCTTGTGGTAAAGAGGGATCTTTAAAGGCTAAGAGAGATTACCCGTACAGAAAAATTCTGCGGTCTACCACAGACAAGAGGCTGTCCCTCTACTGGACTAGGGTGCTATGGGCCAATAACTCGCACACCTTAAACAGACTTACTACAGAAACCAGACAAAATTTATACTGGCTGGAGTTAATGGAGATGACTTTTGCAATGAAATACACAAAACAAATTTGATTGTGGAATGCGAAAACTGTGTTATGATACTGGCAGACTTGTAATAGCAAAAGCGGGAAGGTATAAACTGTAGATGCTTGGGTTGATTGAAACGAGGTGGACAGGCTATGGGGAGGTGAGGACAGAAGAGGGTGGTGCCTTCATTTACTCTGAAGAGCAGCAAATTAACAAAATTCAAGAGTGAGTGGGTGTCTTACTCAGAAAGAAAGCAAAAAGTAGCATAGTGGAAAGGATCACTGTATCACACAGGATAATCTATATTGTTATTATTACTATTAATTAACTTTATTGGACACATTGGCCGCTTGAGTCTTCCATGTACACTTTTTCTTTGAAGGTTGTACTGTTTGATTCTTATCTGCCTAGTATTTTTTACTTTTTTTTGTTGTTTTGTTTTCCCTCCAGATCTTACAGTGTATAACCTAATCGATCTTATAACAGAGAAAAATAACTATATATTCAAACCCAAGCAAGCTTTTGCAGTTTACAACCTACATAAAACTAAACAATAACACAATCAAATTAAAACGAACGCTTAAAGAATACCTGGTGGCATCAAACTGACAATGACAGAACTAAACAATATATAATGTGAGTATAATAGGAATAGTAATTCCTCTAAGCAGTGATTACTGCGGGGTGGAGCTTGGTGTTAACCAGATACTTGGCAATTGCCAGGGTATCGCGAAGATGCTCACGATAATAATAGAACTTAAGAATAATAAGAATAGTAGCTTGTTTAAGCAGTGATAACTGCGAGATGGAGTCTGGTGATTACCAAATACTTGGCAATTGCCAGAGGATCATGAGGATGCTCATGAACCAACACGACTCCCCTCAAGGCAGGCTAATAACATGCCTCCTTTGACCTGATTGTGTCAGCAAGCCTAGAATTACATACATACCATATTCACTTGAAACCTATCCCACTATGCTAAGGCTAGCTGATTCAATCATAACATTTTGTCAGCCACTAAGTACGTGCTCCGATTCCTTTTACATTTCAACTTGCTGACTTCGCAGTTTATAGTACTACTTACACTGTTCAACTTAATCATTTAAATACAAGTCCACCTGTGAGTCCACACAACTTTTATAAATTTGTGTGTCACCTTCTTTTAATTTATTTACACATACTTTTTCGACCGCACATAAATACCGATTCAAGTTTCCTCCCCTGTTCCATTCTTTAATCACCTACCCTAAAAAAATTTTGTTCATCCCCTTGCTTTAATATCTCTTGATTAATGGGACTCAAAAGCTTCTCTCCTACCTCTTATGTTTCTTTATATTACCCTTCCAGGTGTTGGTCATCAATTTTCCCGCACAATGTACATTGTAAATGATATTTTTTCTTAATCCACCCCTTATTTTTGTACATTCCCATAAGCCACTACAATAGACCCCCTCTCATCATTCTATCCACGTTCCTAATATTTATCTCTGCAACTTGTATTACCTTATTAGATACACTAAGTGATGCTCTATTCCTGCTTTCTTCTACTTGTCTTAGCCTTTGTATATCCTTAATCCTCATTATAATCGCTCTGTGGCTTCTGCTGTCCCTTCTATTCAAGACCTCTTATCAAATGTAACCCATCCCCACCCTCTCTGGATACATTTTAATTTTTGATAGCCAGCACTCAGCATACATACTTTTCCATTGTTGTTGGTAAGCCGCTTGCAGCACTTCGCCCCCTCCCCTCTTTTTAAACGCATCCAATAATTAAGTACTGTCTTAAGGTATTCCACTTCTATATATTCCCCACACATTAATATCGCCCCAGCATTCGCTATGCACTGCAGTAGTCTCATTACTGCCTTATTAAATTTACAAATAATTTGATTTAGTACATCTCTTTTTTCCTCAAGGCCCCATAATTCAGCCCCATACAGAACTCTACTTAACACAAATGTCCTTAGCACTAACCTTAATATTTTATAATATATCCCCGTGATCTTTGACTCGAGAATTTTAACAACTGAGAGGGCCGCTAACCCCTTCCATTTTGCTCTCTTTATTTGATCTTCCCATCAGTATGTTCAAAATGACTGATAGTGTATAGTCACGAAATACGAGGCTCGTTTTTTGTGCGGCATTAGGAGGTGAATTTTAGCAGTTTTACAGTCGCAAGTGTGATACATTATTCTAACTTGTACAGTTATTCACGTCAGTGTTCGTGAAGTGTTCAGTGAAACCTGAAGCAAAATATCTACAAAAACAATCATGCCACCCAAGTTAAAGAGGTGCCAATGGAAGCCATTGTGAAGCAAGCAGTGCAGGAAGCGCTGAGCAGTAAGGAGACTCTCAACATGCTTGCCAACCTCATCCAAGATCAGGTGACGAAGACAGTTGTAGAGCAACTGAAAGAAGCCATAAATTTCAATATGAGCGTGATTGAGGAACTAAAGCGTACGCTGGAAGAAAGAGACACGACCCTAAGGGAATTAAAAAGGGAGCTGCAAATTAAAACAGACAGTTTAGAGCAGTACGAAAGAAGACGGTGCTTGCGTGTGTTTGGTGTGGAAGAAACTGCAGGAGAAAACACGGACAATATTGTCATTGATATTGCTCGTGAAATTGGGGTGGAACTCTCAGTGGACGAAATAGACAGATCTCACAGGGTTGGGAAAAGTCAAACTGGCCATCCAAGACCCATAATTGTGAAGTTTGTTTCGTACCGGAAAGGAAATGCGATGTTTATAAACAAAAAGAAACTCAAGGGTACAAATAAAACAGTTAGAGAGGACCTAACCCCAGAGAGACTGCGGCTTCTACAGGACGCTATAAGTAAGTTCAATGTGCAGAACGTGTGGTCAAAGGATGGCATAATCTATGTTAAGCAGGGAACTCGTAAAATACCTGTGTCAAATCGCGAAGATCTCGATCGTATTTGCTAGCGATGAGCCGGCATTCTGTAAACTAAATACCGCTGTTTTAGAATTTCAATCAGAATTTCAACTCTAGCTATAGCCTACATTTTTATCATTAATTTCAATTTTTAGTTTCTTAATTTTATCTAGTGTAGTTTTTCCTTTTATAACCACAGTTAAATTTTAAGTTAGCAGCAACAAGTAACCAGGAAACAAATGCCTCTAGTTTCAGCCTCTCCAACCCACAGTCACAAGCAGGTCACTACCTGTATCTCCCTGCCCCCACCCTAAGTACCGCTAATCACCTTCAAGACATTCTTTCGCCTTACCCTACCTCCTTAGAAATAGCTCATGTAAACATTCAGAGCATTCTCCCGCATTTCCGGAATTCTCTGAAATATTCTCAACCTGCAACCTGCATGCCATACTATTCTCCGAGTCGTGGTTCCGTCAGTCTATCCCTTCATCTCTTGTTAGTATGAATGGTTATTCATTAGTTAGGAATGACAGGAGCGGTAAGCTCGGTGGAGGAGTCGGTATGTACATACGGGATGATGTGAAGTATAAGGTGAAATTAAAATCCCCCAGTGAGTTCTCCAGTAGCCCTGAATTCTTGTTCGTTGAGCTCATAGTTCACGGTACGAAGTGCTTGCTTGGTGTGGTGTATCGTCCACCGAAGACTGGTAACATCACAAATCTAGAGGAAGTCGTACATGATCTAACACCCAGGTATAAGCATTTGATTTTAATGGGAGATTTTAATACAGACTTGACAAACAAATCTACCAAAAACAAAACGATTGACTGAGATGTTTCCATCCATTAGTTTGACAATACTACCCCTAAACCCTACACACCATGTTGCCAACTCACGTACGCTCCTCGATCTAATAATTACTAATAATACCAACCGAATCCTAACTCATAGACAAATTCCTGTTCCCGGTCTCTCCCGACATGACATGGTTTACGCTGCATATTCCTTGAAGTGCCCGAAATTCAAGCTGAAATTAATTACAAATAGAGATTTTAAACACTGTAATGAAGACATATTTTTTGAAGATGCTCTTAACATACCATGGCACAACATTCAATTCATAAATGACATTGACAGAAAAGTAAATCATTTTAACGAACAACTTCTGACTCTGTATGACAGACATGCACCACTACGCACTGTTAGGGTAAAGAGACCTTCAAACCCATGGCTGTCCCAAGAAATACGCGACCAGATGAAAATAAGAGACGCAGCCTATAATTATTACGGTACGTGAAATATCCTACATCTGACAATTTCGGAAAGTATAAAAAACTCCGAAACAGAACAACACAGTTAATTTGAAATGCTAAAATACGTCACTCGTATGATATTTTGAACACTCAAAATTCTAGTCAGATTTGGAAATCTCTTTGCGAAATGGGATTATGCAAAAACAAGACAGATGACAACTGTAATGTACCACTAGCTGACCTAAACTCATACTTTAGCTCACGATCCTCTCAGATTGACGAACAGACCAAAGCAGCAGTGATTAACAGAATATCCTCAAAAACAAGACATAATGGCGAGCAGTTCTACTTTTCTCATGTGACCCCCAGTGACGTTAGGGAAGTCTTCAGTGAAATAAAGTCAGGGTCCACTGGCCATGATGGAATCAGCCTGTCTCTTTTAAAAAGAATCATAGACATCATACCTCCAGCGGTCATGCATATCATTAATAACTCACTCATGACTGGAGTATTCCCTTCGAATTGGAAACATGCAATCATTCGACCTTTCCCTTAAAACAACCACCCCAACAGTCCCGAAGATTATCGTCCTGTAAGTAACCTTCCTATATTAGGAAAACTGTTGGAGAAAATAGTACATAAACAAATGACTGAATATCTTATACAGTACAACTTACTTGACAAATATGAATTGGGATTCAGACAAAACCACAGTACTGCCACTGCATTAGTTAAAGTGACAAATGACATGCAACTAGCGATAGATAAAGGACAAATGACTATATTTGTTCTCTTGGACTTAAGGAAAGCCTTCGATTGTGTAGATAGAGGCACATTACTCGCTAAACTTAAGGCGCTGAAATTTTCTTACAGCACTTTAACCTGGGTACACTCCTATCTTATTGATCGTCAGCAGCGCGTATCAGTGGGAAACGATACATCTTCGTGGCAAACCACTAAGATGGGCGTGGCTCAGGGAGGATTATTGTCACCACTTTTGTTCTCATTGTACATGAACGACTTATCTGAGACGCTGACCAATTGTAAATATCACCTGTATGCAGATGATATTCAGTTATATATTCACACAAAGCCTAATGACTTAAACAATTCAATCACAAAGTTAAACGAAGACCTAGCAAATGTTAATGACTGGACTAGCAGACATGGCCTGAAAGTGAACCCATCAAAATCACAGGCCATCATAATTGGCACGTATAAATCTCATGCTAAAATACAAAACACGTATATACCCAGTGTTATGCTCAGTGGAATACCAGTAACATTTAGTGATCATGTAAAGAACCTTGGAGTAGTATTCGATAAATATTTAAGTTGGTCGAAACACGTCACAAAAATTTGTCAAAGAGTATTCTACTCATTACATTCTGCAAAAAGGATGAGGGACTTCCTTCCAAGAAACACAAGAAAATTATTAGTACAGAGTCTAATATTTCCAATATTTGACTATGGAGATGTAGTTTATAATAGTATGAGCAAAACCCTTTCATGTCGACTACAGCGAGCCTACAATGCTTGTGCTCGATTCGTATTAAATATCCCAATATAAACTCATATTAACCCTTTCCTTTCTCAGCTGTCATGGCTAAGATTGACTGAACGACGTAAATACCACGCTGTTTCCCTTCTCCACAGTATTCTGCAAACTAGCAAAGCAGACTATCTTAGAACAGACTTTAAATACCTCTCCCCTTCCGATAGAGCTCCCTCAAGGTCATCCACACGTTCCCTCTTGTCCATTCCCATTCACCACAGTAACTCGTACAACTCATTCATACCTGCTACCATACGTTCCTGGAACTCGATCCCAGCTGAAATTAAAGGCATATGCAGTCCGAGGCTATTTAAAAGGAAATGTTTAATGTGGTACTCAAATATGTAAAAAGTAGATTTCACCAACGTAAAAATTTAATAATTAGCTCTTAATCAATAAGGATAGAAAATTATAGAGGTTAAGTAAATTACTTTTAGTGATTTTTAGAAATATATGTAAAAATGATTTTATGTACATTATTCTGTAAATTATTATTATTATTATTATTATTATTATTATTATTATTATTATTACAACTTCCCCCATGCGGAGGCTGCCACAAGGACAAAGTATGTCGACTACACAGTATGTTGTATAATATGGTTTGGCATAATAGCAGGCTTCATAGCCTGAGCCCCACCATATAAGAAAGGCAATAAACTAACTAACTAACTAACTAACTAACTAACTAACTAACTAACTAACTTCTTCTGTTTATAATCACTCCTAGATATTCTAACCTCTCCCCTTGTACCACCCATTTAATTTTGTTCTTTCTTCTTCTATTCTTGTGCATTATTATCACCTTTGATTTATTTCCGTTAGTTTTCAGGGACCACTCCTTGGCATATTCAAATTTCTCTGCACAACCCCCCTCCTCTTAACCCATATGTGCCCACTGTCGACATTTGTCGACGTTAATATCTGAATATTGTCGATCTTATATCGGTAAACCTGAATAATATTTTTGAGGTGCATTGCTTACAGTTCATAGTTTGATACTTACTGCACAGCACGAAAACAAGAATCGCTCGTTTTCGCGCCTTATATCGTGGCTGCATATGAAATATCATTCCATATACACTCGAGGATGTTGCTTCCGTCGCGGTGAGTAATATTTTCTTATAATATTGTTACAGTTGAAAGTAAGATCAGACTGTTGTGATAAACGTAATAACGAAACATGCCTTTAACAGGTTTTGAATTCATTTATGGCTGATTTATAGTTGCTTTTGTGTAGCAGAGCAAAAAATTTCCATGTCGACATATGTCGACAGTGGACGCGAATGGGACTGCCTCAGTACTGATATACAATTTTAAATTATTCTTCTCAGAGTGACCGTCGAGCAGATCATAATCATCCTACAGGAATCACAAAACATCCTAGATGCTAATATATACATAGAACAACCTGAAAATGCTTTCCATAGTGACGGGGATAGCGATGATGATGAGTCCTGTGGAGATATATACAGACTCTCTGGTAATCAACTCCGGGCTGATGCTGAACTGGTGTGTACAAAAATGAGTGAAAATGGTACAATGGTAATGCTGAAATGAAATACATAACAGTAATTCAGCCAGCATGTATAATTCTGCATAATATGCACATGGGGAGCGTCGATCAATTGGATCAAAATGTATCTTGTTACCACATCAGCATCAAAAACAAGTAATGGTACTGGCCTCTAATTGTGTTCCTTCTGAACGTCTCCATGGACAATGCATGGCAAATTTACCGTTTGACCCCAATTTAGACCTTCTCGGCTTCACACGCTACATCGTTAGGACATATATCCTATCTCATGCCATTACGCGTCCTAACGCATGAAGACCGAGTACTGAAGTATCTTCACGCGTGTTGCCAGAAGTGCGTTCCGATGGGGTTTTCCACTACCTTGAAACAAGTTGGAAGCAAGTGCGGTGCGCTCACTGTGGTAAAGCTGCCAGGAAACAGTGCAAAAATATAACGTTGGCCGCCACGTCCTTTGTTTCGAGTCATTTCACTCACGCTAAACCAGACTGGATGAAGAGAAGCAGAGTGTAACCTCAAAACGCAGACTAAACTGTTTTGAAATTCTACTCGTAGTTTTCCTTTTTTGCTATTTTCAGAGTGATCATACTTGCTCAAAATTTGGTATTGCGTGTATAACAAGTACTATAAACATACGATTATTGTCCTTTTGTTTTGAAACTGTATGCATTCTAAATTGAGATGAAACTGTTCCTCATTTATGTTTTGAATCACGTTTTTAAAAATATTTTCTGCTTATTCAACACTTATGTGACTAATATTCACTAACTGATTAATTATTACATTCATATAAGCTTAAAATGCGAAGAAAGGTTCCTTTTTCGAGCATGTCTCTTACCCTACCCGTCCATGCTCACTGTCGACATATGTCGACACGGTAAATCTCCGTGAAAATATGTTAATGGAACCTAAAATCATCATAAGCCTTTCATTTAGGTTACAAACATCAGTACTTACAAAATATATCGCAGTATTCCACAGAAAAATAATTTGGGCAGATATGGGTTAAGGTCAGTAGAATCACGTCATCCGCTAAAGTCAGTCCTGGGATCTCTAACTTGTTTACTACCGGCACCGCCCAGTTATTATCTCCGTGCCCTTGCAATATATAGTTTATGATTAATAGAAATAAAATCGGGGATAACTTGCATCCCTGTTTTAATCCCTTCTTACAATCTATTGGACTACTTATTATATTTTCCTGTAGTTTAATGCAACAGTCAACATTCAGATATGTTGCCTCAATCGCTCGTATAATGTTTCTTGACACCCCCAACCTTCCTAATTTTTCTATTAATGCTCTTCTACTCACTGTATTGAGCACCTTTTCAAAATCTATGGCTGCTAAGTATACTTTACCTCTTTCCCTGCTCAGGTATTTTTCTAGGATCATCTTCACTGTCATATTATCTGACGTCCTTCTACCTTTTCCGAAACCACCCTGAAAAATTGACAACACCAAATTCTCTTCTGCCCATTCCCTCAGTATATTTGCTAATACGCCTGTGTAAATCTTGCTTAATGAGTCCAGTAAAGTTATCCCTCTATAATTATTCAGGAGATTTTTATTACCTTTCTTCTTGTAGATTGGGCGTATAATCTCTGATTCCCACTCTTTTGGTAATTTACTGCCGTCGAAAATTCTGTTGAATAATTTTACTATGCCCTCTATTATTTGCACATGTTTACCTATTTCTTTCCAAAAACTGTTTTTGATACCATTACTTCCGCTCGCCAACCTACCCTTAAGTACTTCCTCTTTTGCAATTTCTTTATCAAGTTCATATATCGTTACCTGTATATCTCTCCATAGGACTCTTTCCCCCTTTCTATAATTTCTTTTGTTCTTCCCTCCTAATAACTCAATGGAAGTAGCTCACCCACTGGTCGTAATCAATGCTCTGTTTATCAAACTTCCTCCCTCCCTTATTCATTTTGTTAATTCTGTCCCATACTCTCTCAGGTTGATTTCATCCTACACTCCCTATTTATTGACTCTGTTTCTTCATCCATCAACAATTTTAAATTTGTGTTCTTTCCTTAAATTACAGAAAACTTCTCTTTCTTTACTCCCTCCGTTTTTTCTATATTCTTTTCGCGACTTCATGAAACACTTTTCTTTACTTCCTCACATTCCTTGTTATAGCATCCTTCCTCTCCTCTCACCTTACTTCTCTTTCCTCTGTCTATCCAAGCTACCCTTTTAATTGGGTATTCAATTCTAACGCTCTGTCAATGTTTTCTTCCTTCAAAGCAACTTCCCAGCTACACGTAATTAGTTGTAGCTCATTTTCTATAAGGGCATCCAATTCCCGTTTTGCGTTATCTGTCCATTTATGTTTGATGTAACTTCTACCCTTCTCGTTACTCCTCTTTATCTCTCCCTTGCCTCTCCCACACTTCTTTCTATCAACACCCAGACCGGTGCATGATGCGATTGAACCCAGTCTCCTACCTCCATCCTTTTGATTCTCCCTAACATGTCTTCCGAGGTAATTAGTAAATCGGTAACGCTTCCTCCGTGAGCTGTAATATACATCAATTTCACTTCCTTATCCCCATCCCACCAACCATTCAGAACGGTGAGTTTTCCTGCGCACACAATTCTAAGAGTTTTGCTCCATAACTATTTCTTTATCTTTACTTCATCTTCCTCCCCCTATTTTCGTCTCATCCTCTTTGCTGAACATCGGGCCCTACTCACCTATCCTAGCATTCCAGTCTCCAAGTAGCAACATTCCCATCTTCTTCAAATTTCCCACTAATGATACTTGTTTCCAGCAATAAATCCTCGAAAGAATTTATCATTAGCGTATACAGAGCTCTTGGTGTATCTGCCCAGTACTTCTTCATTCGTTCTGATTGCAGTGTTCTTAATTCGCCTGAAACCTCTACAGGCCTTCTGTGCATCATTTCAGTTGAAAATTTGTGATTCTTAAGAAGAGTGGTAATCTTATTCTTGTTCTCTGCATTTGTAATTTCGAGTCCAACTGTTTTGAGATCCTCTTGAATTTCTTTGATCCAGTGCCCTCTTGTCTTCTTTCCCAGATTTCTCATAACTAGTAGTCATAAAATCCTGTTTTCTGGTAATCGTAAGATATGAAAGAAATAAGAGATTCTTTACTTCTTCATCATGCTGGTACATCATATTTCAGCGGTAGCCAAGCATTCCTACAAAACTAGGCACGGAATATCATTTGACAAGACCAAGATCCTAGCAGCTATCCCTTGGAATCTGGAAAGGAAAATCCGCGAGGCTATCGAAATCAAGAAACATCCGAACAACATAAATTTAGAAGAAGGATATAAAATCAGTAATTCTTGGATGCCTGTCATTCATAGTTTAAGACATAGAGACCACAACATAAACACATGGGCCGCGTCTCCATTACATAACAGTGCGGGCAAGCCCCCACTACCTGGCTGTGACACATACTTTCCAGAATACTCACGAGTCAGCCAGGGCTTACTTCAGCCAGAAAGGCTAGGATATAAAAGGCCAAGGTCAGGGCCACTCTAGTAGTGTAATTTCTGCCTGGGAGACTGATTACCTCGGATTGAGTAGGGGTATTTCAGTCGCCTTGACAAAGAATACTGCAATGTATTCGAAACGTCAGCAAACTGCACGTGATGTGCAGACAAGTACAACACGGTTCAACCCGGAAATGAAATTAAATAATGCTGGTAACTGGGTCATTCTCGATAGACAGTTTCATTGGGGAGGATTCTCCAGACTCCTTCAACCTGGTACTTTTTATTGCAAGTTCTAATAATTCTTCTTTCAGTTTTGAGGAACTGATCAGTTCTTGTTTCATTTTTAATTTGGAATGAGGTTTTGCAAGCATAAGTGATTTTCGGCAATGTTACAGTTTTGTAGTTTTGGATCATAGTGTCTATTGACAAGTATTTTTTTAAAATAAGTTGACCAGGTTAGAATTGTGCTTCTCCCCCCCCCCCCCCATTGTGTCGGTTCTTTATCCATGTTGCTTTCTCGCTTAAGTTGTGCATAAGAATTTCTCCAAGGTATTTAAATTGTAGGACTATGTTAATTTTGTGATTATTTATGACAACTTTGTTTATGTCAAGGGGTTTCATTGGGATGACCTCAGTTTTCTCAAAGGATATTTTTAATGCTATTTTTAATGCAGTTTTCTGGAGACTGGTGATCTGAGCATGTACTTCTTCCATGTCAAGGGCTAAAAGAGTTAAATCATCTGCAAACCCTAGGCAGTTTGTCCTTATTGAGTGTTTTGTTCCAATTTTGATTTTAGGAGGGTTTGCTTTTTGCCCAATTTTCATGATATAATCTACAGTAGAGCCACACTGAAGAGCAGTGGGAATAATCTGTCACTTTGTCTCAGGCCTATATTTATTGTAAAAGCATTTGAACCATTGAAATTGTGTTGGTTAAAGTTAGTTCAATATTTTTTGTTAATTTAGGATGAAGGCCATATGATCTGAGGATTTTAACAAAAAAAGTGGATCTGTGTATATTTTCATAACCCTTTCTGAAATCTATGAATGAAATAAACAGCTGTTTATTTCTGCATTTGTAATGGTCTATTATTAGTTAGTTATTAGAATTTGGTCTGGGCAACTTCTGTATGGGTAAAATTCTCCTTGGTATTCTCCTAGTTGTGGTTCCAGAATGTTTTTTATCCTATTGTAAATTATGCGGGAGAAAATTTTGTAAGTGCTGTCCAAAAGGGTTATTCCTCTGTCATTGCCTGGATTAGCTTTTTATCTCATTTTTTGATAATAGATGGATTACACCTGAGGTCTCCTGTTCTGGGATTTTCCCTTTGATCCTCATTTTGACTAGATGGTGATGTAAATTTGTGATTGCTGCTTTCCGTGCGTTTTTCCAGATTTCCGCAAAGACTAGGTCATCACCACATGCCTTATAATTTCTTAGTTCCTTAATTGTGAATTCTACCTCATTGATAGTTGGAGGATCCATTAGATATTGGGTGGATAAAATGGATGTGTCAGGATTTACTTCCAACTTTCCTGGTGGGTCATCGCAATTTAAGTTTGTTGAATGTCTCTGCGAGGATCTCTGCATTTTCTTGATTACTGTGGGCTAACCTTCCTGATTTATCTTCTAGCATTAATATTGGGGGCGCATAGTTTTTAAGGTACACTGCCGGGAAAAAAAATGTGTACACCAATAGATAACATCGATTTTGATCTGATGACGTCAGATGCCACGAGGATGATGATAGATGTACTGATAATGGTTTCAACGTCGTCCATTAACAGATAGAGTATGACATAGCTGCCAGAACGCCTTAATAAGGAATGTTTACAGCCATAAGGCTCAGTGTGATGTAAATGTGAGAAGCAATCAGGCGCCATGCCACGGGAACTCACTCCTGCTTCCTACAGCCAACTGAGCGAGTTTATCATTGGTCAAATTGTGGCGTTCCGAGTGGTGGGATGGTCCTTTTGGAGAATTGCCATACAAGTTGGACGTGCTGCATCAGTTGTGCAATGATGCTGGTTGCAATGGTCATGTGAACATTCTCACACAAGTGGGCGAGGTTCTGGACATCCACACAGCACAGATGTCCGCCAAGATCGTCATATTGTAAGGGCAGCAGTAGCAGATCGTACAGCTACCACAGCTCAGATAAGAGGGTTCGTGAGCTCAGAAGTGTTAACACAAACTGTTGCCAACCGGTTATTAGCAGTGGGACTACGGGCACGCACACCTCTAGCCCGACTTCCACTCATGCCACAGCATCGACAATTTATTAAAAATTCGTATCCACCTTATTCAATACATTAAAATGTTGTTAAGATGAAATTACAACATGTATATTTATTTTATCAGAACTAGTTTCAACGCTTTATATTGCGTCATCATCAGCTGATGTGCATTGGAAATATTGGCAAACATATGTAAGTTTATCTACGTCACACAAATTATAAAAATCATAATGAAGATTTTAAACCATGTTATAATAATACTATTTCCAAGTCCATATTGTCCAAGACTTGCAAGTATTAAACTTTGAATTGATAAAATCAGATGTAATTTGGTTTAAATAATCATAAGTTAAACAAAATAAACTGAAAACACAATCTATATAAAAACATAAGCTCTGACACATTTAAAAAGTGTTTTTGTAGAACCGTATTAAAACTATTCAATAAAGTCTTCAGGCTGTTGTAATGTAGTGATCATAAAGAATCGGAATAAGGTTAAACAACAAACACTGAAGGCACAATCTTCTTAAAAACATTGTCTCTGACACTTTTAAAAAATGTTTGTAAAACCATACTGAAACTATTCCATAAAATCTTCAAATTGTTGTAATGTAGCGATCGTTAAGAGGCGAATTGAGAAGCCGGTGCTTAAGGAAGTTAACAATTATCTCATTCCCAGTTCAATGCGGACCTGAAAAAATTGTATCCAGAAGACCAAGAGAGGAGGGAGGGGATGTCGACTTAGCACTGTCAACTATACTGTGGAGCTCTTCCATAGCTTTGATAAGCTGGTTAAGTACCAGGCATATCGCTATCCACATGGACATCGGCCTCCTCACTTAGAACACTTCGTCGATCTACAGTTGAAGTTGCCTGAGGAACAGGAGTGACAGCAATTGTCTCTTCCAAAGGGAAACGTGCAGGTGTCAGCAATTTATACGCACGATTAGAGGTCATGGTTAAAATCTCTACCTTTATTGTGATCTCTTACATGATCCTTGAAACACACCGACGAGGAGGAGGTTCACACTGCAGTTAAAGAAGACCGCAAATTTAAGTTCAAATTAAGTTCAACTTTGGTCACAGGGGTCCCGGGTTCGATCCCTGGCAGGGTCGGGAATTTTAACCATAATTGGTTAATTTCGCTGGCAGGGGGACTGGGTGTATGTGTTGTCTTCATCATCATTTCATCCTCATCATGACATGCAGGTCGCCTACGGGAGTCAAATCGAAAGACCTGCAACTGGCGAGCCGAACTTGTTCTCGGACACTCCCGGCACTAAAAGCCATACGCCATTTCATTTTTATGACAGTTGCGAAACATTTAGTTACACTCTGTCAACAAAGCGCATTGGACTAGACTAGCAACTGATGGATCGGCTGCTCGCTCAGCCAGCCGAGCTCCTCCCACCACTACCGAAACTACCTTTCCCCAAAGTGCTCGGAGTGCGGCGAGAGCGATAGTGCTCGGGGAGCACTGTTTGGATGGCTCTGGTCTAGAAGATAGCACCTGTCTGTTACATGCCGACCGTAAAAAGTCTACATTATTGAATCATTTTTATTGATTTCTTAGGATCGTTTAAGAACAGTCTAATACTAAGTGCCTTGTTCATGAAAATTGACACTAGGTTCATTCCATACCAGATTGCTTAGTCTGCAACCTTATGTACTCTGATGTGAATGAAATTGGTAGACATGTAGATTTTATGGACCGAGCAGGTGGCTACTCCAAATCAGATTGACCATACTGAAAATTTTGAAGCAGTGGGTTGCTTTTTCCCTTACTGGAGAAATTGTCTTGGATGTAATAATTGATTTGTGAAAGAGGTTATAACTTTTGAGTCTTATTTGAGTTCATTGTACTTGAAAACTCAATGACGAAAAAAAAAAAAACACTTTCAATAGCACATTATATAAGTATTATTTATTATGTTTTAAATCACCATTTACATTTTTCTTTTGTGTTGTATGTTATTTTTTTTTGTTAATAAACATTTTCTTTTTTTTCAGACGAAGGTGACCAGTGGCTGCAGGAGACTGTTTGGCCTGCAACACTTTCTGGCAGTACCGTACGTTTAATAGCAACGGATGTATCACCATCAGAGTTCCGAAGTTTACCAAGTAATTCAGTTCCAAATACTTCATCAGATGTGTACCAATCTGGTGTTCATGACTTAGTGCAATCTAGGAGGACTCTCATGTCAAATTCAAGACCAGGAGGTTTCATATGTTCACTGTGTAATAAATCATACACATTTAGACAAAGTCTTCATAGACACAGGAAATTTGAGTGTGGCAAAGACCCTCAGTTTCAGTGTCCGTATTGTTCTAAGAGAACTAAACAGAAATGTGCCTTAGTGTCTCATTTAAAAAGAAAACATGGGCTGATGGTGCAACACTCTAAAAAGTGATATGAATTATGGTTTGTTTTATGGTAATTATCTGTGATTTGAGAACACTGCTCCATTTATTACTTAATGTACATACAACTGTATTTTTTTTTGACTATAGAATTATTCTTAATATGATCAATAGAAAGCGTATGTTATTTGTGTTTAATTTTATTTCATTTTTGCAAATGATTTACTGTGTTACTGTATGAATCATTTATTAAATAATGTCAGTTGTTGGGTGGATGACTCCTTAATTGATTCAAATGTGTTCTCAGTTTTCATCATGGAGGATAGTTCACCTTCCTGTGGCATGTCATCTGCAAATTCAGTCTCACTGCTAGTGAGTGTAGAAAGAGGGCAGTCTTATATATTTTTTTAAGGGTTGTTTAATTGAAATAATACAAGCACTGCAAGTAAGTGATAAGACAGCCAAGAGGTAGCAGTACCGCATGGTTTGGTGTTTGTGGCAGAATGTGGTCAGTCTGAGACACGCCCACAAAGTAGAAGAAAAAGTTCAAGCCATGTGCATGATGAATGATTACATGAAAACACTACTTTAAGGAACGATCCAATTCTTGTGTAAAGAAGTTGCTTTGACCAGAAAAACTGTCATTAAGTGTGCTTTTGTTCCATGATAATGCACGTCAACATGCTAGCAACACAATAATGGACAGTCGATGCTGTTTCCGTTGGGGTCTTGTGGATCAAGATATCTCTCCTTGCAACAGTAATGTCTTTGGTCTGCTGAAGAAAGCTCTGATAATTAAGCATTTAACGCTGATCGAGCGGTTACTGATGCTATGGAGGAGTGGTTCAGCTAACAATCAGGTTATAGAGAAGTTTATTCAGCATTCGGTTTGTTGCCTGAATGGTAGGGGGTGAATATTTGTACTCTCAAATTGTAATCGGTATGTTGTTTTGATATAGAGTATGTTGTTCATTACATAAAGGCATTATGCAAGTTCCTACACAGCAGTCTATGTTTCAGGTGAACAGCCTTTAATGCAACTGAGTTTGCATTTTTTCTTATCCTGTGACTAAAGTATATTAAGGAAGTATTTTTATCACTGTGTAGTTGTCTTCGTTTTATTTTAGGCTTAGCCATGTTATCTGCTAGTCTTATTCTTGTTGTTCCCTTCATTGGGCACTGTCATCGTTCTCATTTTCTATAAAATCTCAAATGAATAGTATAGATCAATCTTTTGATAAAATTGAACTTTAAATGTAAAACATTTAAATAATCTACTGATTTAAATTGTAGAATGATTGGCATTTAGTATTCAGGTTGAAGACTTGTTGCTATATCTTTAGCTGAGTTCATCAGCCTTCTAAAAAGGGTCTCCTCTTCATATCCATTGTTTAATCTCATGTAACCGGGCAAGTTGGCCATGCGGTTAGGGGTGCACGGCTGTGAGCTTGCATCTGGGAGATTGACCTTCAAACCTTCAATCAGCAAAACTATTGCCATTGTTCTTCCCTGTTCATTCCGTTGCAGGAGATATATATAATTGTCTGTTAATTCCATTTCATAAATATGCTATAGGTCTACATGCTTTGATATTGCTTACATCAAACTTTATAGGATTAGTTTAATCTTGAAATATACGGTGGGTCACAATAGAGAACTTCGTGAAATAATAGGCGAATAAAAATATATGCCAGTAGATACTAAATTACAGAAAATAATTTTGTAGTTGCAGTATCTTGTTTTTGCTTGCTCCATTGTCACCCTTGAGCCCTATCTGTAGTTATGTTCTGAATTGTCAATACTGTTAACAGGAGACAACACGGAAAATCTCAGATATGCATTTGAAAACGTACGGTATGTACTTGCGTATGATGCCACAAGATGGTGTTTGTAAACGACAGTGTGGGTCTTAAGTATGCCCCCAAGTTCAGTGTGTGAGTGAGAGCATCACAAAATGGAAGCGAACAAGCAGGAGCAACAATTGTATATTAAAATAGTTCTCCGTGGTAGAAATGCACACCAATGCCATGCAGAGCTGCGGGAAGCAGTAGGTGTGCATGACATGCTCTATAGAACAGTGGTGAGGTGGGTGGAGATGTTCAAATGGGGTAGTGTATTAACTGCTGATTCGACTCGCCCAGGCATGTTGAATCGCATTTTTTCAGTTGATGAAACATGGGTATGTGCTTATGAACCTGAACTGAAAAGACAGTCAAATGAATGGCATCGTCCGGGGTCACCACGGAGGCACAAGTTTCGACAAAATCAGTCACCCAATAAGGTTATGGTAATCCTGGCATAGGATGTTCAAGGTGTTCTTGTGTGTCATCCAGTGCGTGAGGGGCACACTGTCAATGCAGTTTATTACAGTTCCTTTTTGTTGTACCAGTTGCGCCGTTCAGTGCGAACCAAATGTCCAGATCTTTTGGACACCGCCATAATCCTACACGATAACGCGACAGCTCACACAGCACCCATCGTTCAGAATCGCTTACAACGGTGGGGATGGGAGGTTCTTCCACACCCACCTTATTCGCCTGATCTGAGCCCGTGTGACTGATCTAATCCCCAAAGTCAAGAAGCCAAGACAACGGTTTGCTAACAAAGAGGACATCGTGACAGCGTTTCGGAGAGAGGTGCCACATGTTAGCAATACACATGCAGCGAATGGTATTTAGTGCCTGCCCCACTGCTGGCAACGTACAGTGGAAGCCTTGGGTGATTATTTTGAAGGTCTGTAACCAGTGGAGACCTGTCCTTTGTACGTAGTCTTGTGTATTTGCTGTCTATACCACAATAAAGCAATGTTTTCCAATGACCTCTGTAACCAGTGGAGACCTGTCCTTTGTACGTAGTCTTGTGTATTTGCTGTCTATACCACAATAAAGCAATGTTTTCCAATGACCTGTGTTCTGTCACTTTCCTCCGAGAATATCCTGCAGTCAGAATTTATCTTCAGGCAATATGCATAAGTACATGCCCTATATTTCCAAATGCATATCTTAGATTTTCTGTGTTGTCTCCTGTTTGCGAGAAAAAAAAAATAGTTGCCATGACTTTTGACTCGACCCTCGTATAATCCATGAGACCTTTGTGTGTGAATTACAAGTCAGGAATGGTTTCTTTGATCTCTTCTTGGCGTGATGGGCATTGGTAAGGCTAATTTTCTCTTAACAAAGTAGAGTTGGGAGTTACGTATCATAACATGATACTGTATCCTGTTTCATCAGTGTAAGCTCTTTCAGAAATATTATGTTCCACTGGAGACCCTAATACAAAAGTAACTGTCTGAGTGAAACCAAGGGGAAGGTAGGAGTTTTTGATTGGCTAACGTATATTAGGAAGGATAGCAGCTTGCTTTAAAGGCCCACTCCTGCGCAGGACAAACAAATATTTTGTAACAGTTTAGAGGCAGTACTGATCATTCCTACCCTGATACTTGCTGATCGGTTACAGGTATTCTTTAGTTATTCAAAGTGCTTTGTATTAGGCTTACAGGTGGTGATACATACAGAAACATAGTTCCTCAAAATTGTTAGGCGTGGTCTCCCCACTTTGCATCTCGTGTTTCATGCCGTATTGTGGACAGAGTGTTAAAGACTCGATACGATTGATGTGGACAAAAACTCAATTAAAGGTAAACAGTTTCTAAGAAATGCGTTGTAAGAAGGTACAAAATAATAACAATAATAATAATAATTTTTAAAATTCAACTGGTTAATGTTGTTCTCATTAATGTACATGGTACTTGAGTATCGGGTCTTGAAAAGCCATCGTAATTGCCATAACGTGTATGTGTCCCTTCTGAAATTTCTTCGACTGCAACCTGCAAGGCAGTGCAGCAACAGCTGTTATAATTTTTATCAGTACAAAGGAAAAGGAGTGATATAGAGAAAAAGTCTCTCTACAAGCCACTTACACAGTTGTTGACGGCATATTTCCAACCTTCATCCTATGGCAGATGATGAAGATTTTGGAGACTTTTATTCTGGATTTCCAGAGCGAGTTGTCTACACAGTTCACATCATGTAGTTATTAGCTTGTATGCGGGAGATGGTGTGTTCTAACCCCACTGTCGGGAGCACTAAAGATGGTTTTTGTTGTTTTCCATGTACAGTACACACCAAGCAAATGGTGGGATTGTTCCTCAGTTGAGGGTACGGTCACTTCCATCCTAGTCCTGTCCTATCCTATCCTATCCTATCCTATCCTATCCTATCCTATCCTATCCCATCGTCACCATAAGATCAGTCTGTGTCGGTGCTACGTAAAAAGACAAAAAGAAAAAAGTTCTGAATTAAACTCTGCTTACGTCTTGCCTGATAGGACTGTTTCCTCATCTCTTATTCTGGCAGCACCTGAAGTGTAGCCTATATGACACTCGTTCAACATATTTTGTAATGTTCAGTCCGAGTGTCTGTTTAAATTCCAAGGGATAGCTGGAATAGGTGTGTGTGTTTTTCTAAGGCCCTGACACTTGCATACAAGTCCATTGGCTGTGATAGTGGGCAGCTTGTGATCATCAGTCATTTATGCGCAGCATATGCGAGTTTGTATTTTTCTGTGTCCAGTATGATGGCTACATGTTACATGATGTGCAGCATGTGATGATGATGGGGTAGGGAGAAGGTCGAACTCAGTGTCGGCCCATAGCCTACCACAGATGAGTAACACCAAGGAATCTGCTCAAGGCTTAAACGTGCCCATCCGATGGATGAAACGCCGTCAGTAGCATCATATACCCTCAGAGCATTGTGGAAGTATTTCTAAGTGAATCCTTGCTTTTAGCATGGAATCTAATGATCAGGAAATCTATATCACCATCTCTCCTATCCTGCTGACCAACATTCTGTTGAACATTTTTTCCTCCAACATGACTCAAACTGGTTAACCATGGTGTCAGACCATAAACACATGTGATTTTAACAATATTTTGTCTCAAGGCAGGCTGTGTGTAGGAATAGGTTTTTCTTGCATTATTGATATGTATGGATCGGTGATTTTCAAATCAGTTACAGACTGTAGCTGCTTCTTCAAGTGTAGCCTCATTGAAACTGTGATGTATGGGGCTTGAACAGTCTGTGGCAACTGTTTCTGGTTTAACCCTACGTTTATAGTAGTGCCTCATAAGACCATCACTTCCTGTTTGCTTATCATTTATTTCTGTTTGCAGATCATCTTCTCTAAAAGTAATGGTTAAGTAAATGAAGCATAACAGTGGACAAACGTACATGTTACATTTCACGTGTATTTAGAAAAGCTACAGTGAAGTTCATTGTTGTCCGCACAACAAGGATATGCGGTGTGAGGTAATGCAGACTGTCGTTCCATAAACTCAACACTATGCGTAAGTGCATGTGCTCACTCGCACACACATTAATGAACAAATACAGGAATGAAGAACATATTCTAAAGCAAACACATTTCAGCCTAATATAGTCCCAGGTTGTTCTCTGAAAATTATATTGCTTTGAATACAAAACTAATAAACACAGATTTCCTGGCAATGAATAGATTGCTTTGAGGTTTAAATAGAAAGTATGGTGCTTCTCCTTCAGGTACTTCAGCATATCTCACGGATCCTTCTTTTTCTCCTTTGTTATTGACAGATCATCCGGATATAGCCTAAAGAAACCAATTCAAAAATTAACAGCTTTTTTTTCACCAGTTATGACTGTTATTGGTGATACAAGTGGAATAATATTGGAATGCAGTTAGTGTTGTGGGTTTAAAAAACAATCTCTGTATATCATTGGGCAACAACTTAACATTTTGTTGATAAGAAATTAAATAAACGTAAATAATTAACATGTGAAGACACCAGAGGGTAGAGAGAGAGAGCGAGTCCATGAGGGATAGCTGCCCTAGACAAAGGGTACCATACAGCAACAACATCAATGCGACTAATGTACTGCCATTCCAGTTTTCACACTATAATTCTTAGGATAAAATCAGCTTACATATTTTTTAATTATGAAATTTCCCTGTTGTCCAGCTATTCCTGATGAGGAATACTTTATTTTTTTTACATATACTGTACTATACTACAAAGATACCCGTGCTTCGCTACGGTATTATACTGAAATTTATAATGGAATGCTAAACATTTTATATTTAATCTGCCAAAATTCACAATCTGACTTGTTTTTTTGAGAGATTATGGCAAAGTTCCATTTTCAATCTTTCTTTCCAGCAATAGATTTCGTACTTCCCGGACTAGGTCCCGGTATTCTGCCCTGTCAGTTGGGTCAAATCTTTGCCATCTTTTCTCATAAGCACTTTTAATATAGATCAAATCCTTGGGGAGATCCAGCGTGGTGTCGGCGGTACTGAACCCGCGGCCGGACTGCATTCGTAGTCATTACCCGGCCAAGACCCGTTTCCAGCATGGTCCGCACATTTTGACAACAGTCCAGAACATTATTATTAGGGTGGGTGATATTAGTTGAATTTAGGTTGTTATTATGATTATTATTCATGTTCTGGACCCACAGCAAGATGCGAGACTACTACTTGGTGGTAAATTATATCTGCTGCCATTGTCATTGCTGACAATGTGACCAGCACCATTTTCATGCATAGACAACTGCGCGAGATTTCTTGCGATATGAATGATATACTTCCGTGCACTATTGACCTTGTTATAGAGGTGAACAATTGCACGGTCGATATCATTCCTGTCGTTAACTTCAATGTGTTTAAATTTTTATTTATATGCCAGGAGAATCTACTGTAATCTAACTTTTAAGTTTTCTAAAGGAAAAGATGGCTTTTAAAAACAAACCCAGGAAAGATAAAAAATTATCGGTTTATGATCAGAGTCAAGGACATTATTAACACTAAAATCAATTGCTCTTAACTCCTTTTTCACCCCACTGCCTTTAAAATGAATGACCCCCCCCCCCAAAAGGCGTGTTTCTTTATGTTTAAAGGTAAGGTAAGGGTTATTCTGCCCGAAGGCAGTTCCGAACCTCCGCAGAGGTGTTCCTGAGCCGGAGTTTACATGCGGTAGGGTGGCCAGTTCCTTTCCGATCCTCCATTCCCTTACCCCCCCCCCCCGCCAACAGCACGTGGCAACCCATCCAACTCCTGACCACGCCCAATGTTGCTTAACTTCGGAGATCTCACAGGATCCGGTGTTTCAACACGGCTACGGGCGTTGGCATGTATGTTTAGTCCTCAGCCTGAAGGCTGGTTGGATCCTCAACAGCTCCGCCATCAGCTGTCATAGATGGCCTAGGCGTACTAGGGAAATGAGGAGTGAGGTAGTTTCCCCGTTGCTTTCCTCACTGAGCCAGAAGTTATGTTTAAAGGAGATTCCAAATACCAATGTTCACGCCTGTTACATTCAGTTTTGAGATATAAGTATCCCTATAAAAAGAATTCACTTTCTTTCACTTCCTTTCACACTCGCCCCCCCCCCCCCCATTAAGGGAATTTTCTGGGAAAAAATACTTGTTTCTTTATTAGTAAAGGATCTTCTAAATACCAATTATCACAACTGTAACATCTTCACTTTTCTAGATTTGTATCATCCTAAAAGGAATTTAACTCCTTTTCACCCTTGCCCCCCAAAATGATTTTCTCCCAAATATGCTTTTTTCTTTGTTTTTAAAGGGGTTCCAAAATACTAATTTTCACACCTGTAACAACTTCAGTTTTATTAGATGTAAGTATCCTCATACAATTAATTCAATTAATTTTTCGATTTTTCACCCCCTTTCATTGGATTTTCCTAAAGGAATGCGTGTTTCTTTACTTTTAAAGCAGATTGCAAATACCAATTTTCACGCCTGCAACGTCTTTCGTTTTTGGGATAATAGTATCTTCATACAAATAATTCAACTAATTTTTCAATTTCCTCTCCCCCTCTCTTTAAGTGGATTTTTGAAAACAAAAATGCATATTTCTTTATTTTTGAAGGAGATTCCAAATACCAATTTTCACATCTGTAACATCTTCCGTTTTTTGAGATATCACTATCCTAATAAAAAGGATTCAACCCCATTTTAAAAAATACATGTTTGTTTATTTTTAGTAGAGATAATAAATACAATTTTTCACTTCTGTAAAATTTTAGAGCCCAGATTTCCATGCACTATCAAATCTCGAAATATGCATCCGTTCATGCACTATCATACAGCAAAACATGCAGGATAAAGTGGAAAATATGCACTATTAAAATTCAGATCAACATGGTTACATTTTCAGTTCCTCTTGAAAACATTGTACAACTAATTTTTCCAAATTGTCTTGACTTAAGCTCATCCGTTTATGTCAGTACATTTTAAACAAAGAAAAATATGATCTTTCTATGTCACAAGTGACAGGTGCATACTTGAATGAAGACATTTGGGACAATATGAGGTCAAATTGTACATCTTTTGCATTTTCACCACACAAAATGTCTTTTATAAGCTTGATGAAATCAAAATCAGGATGTGACGGATCACTTTGTTAAGCTTATCTCTAGCTGCCACAGCTACTTCTCCGTGCGATCATTGCAGATACGTTCGAATGTCTGCAATAACAGCTAAATATTCGACCTCCAGCATCCAACTTTGTTATCGCAGCAGGCAATTTCCCAAAATTTTATTTTATATACATTAAGTCTTGCTTTCATTCTTTTTGCTGAATTCTACATGCGCATCTACTGGAAAACTGTCTACGACCTAAAATCGGAAAAAATTAATTCAACTAAATGATATTACACCTGATCAGTGGCATTAAGTTCATTGATGGTAAGTTGGATTATAGGACCTGTACGGTATGTACTAACTTTGGTTATCAGGTAGGATGTCATGATTACATTCTATTTCTCTATGTATCTCAATAATATACATGTAACGTTGAAAAACGGTCCCAAATTTTGCAAATCAACATTAATAAAAGACACTGTCATGTAACTTAACATTATATGTGCACCAAAGTCAGAAGGAAAGCTGTATTATGCAATATAAACGTCCAAATATTCACTATTAAATCCAAAATCTTCAAAATATGCATTATGCGTGCATTTTCTCCTAAAAAGGCCAAAACATGCAAACATGCACGGAAAAAGAACGGTTATTTGGAATCATTGTCATAAAACGAATATTTGTCAATTTTAGGAAGTGTAACCAGCTTATTTAAAAACATGCATTTGCATGAAAATCCGGGCTCTAGTTATAAGTATCCTCATTAAAGGCATTCAACCCATTTTTCATCTTTTTTCACCACACCTAGTGGGAATTTCCAAAAGCAAAGAAAAAAAAAAGTGTTTCAGTATTGCTAAGGAAGATTCTAAATACAAATTTTTAAAGTTTGGAGATATAGATACTCATTTTAAAATTTCACCCCCCCCCCCCCCTTTTCATCCCCTTAGCAACAGAATATCCAAAAATCCTCCCTTAGCAAGTACCTATATTTTAATATGAAGTTATCCTCAAAATGTCATTTCTTTATGTCCAGTAGTTTTGGCTCTGCGATGAGTCAGTCAGACCATGTTCTTTTATATATACAGATGCTTCTTCTGATCTTTACTCCTATAATTTCTCATAATTACAAGCAACAAAATACTCAAACATGTAGTATACCTGTGGATGTTTTTGAAGTAGTTCAGTAACTGTCGAGTGCATACTTGCTTTTCATTTATTAGATATTGGAACCTGGTCTTTTATGCTGTAGGAGGAGGTAACAGTATTTCCATACTTAAAATACACTTTTGTAATGTGGTCCTGAAAACAAATTTGTACACAGACAATAATTTTGCTTCTGTAATTTTAAAGTATGAGTTTAATTTTGAGGAATCCGTGTTATGAATCTTACGTCAAACATATTCTTGACTGGGGTAATCATAAACAGCTGTTTTTAAATTGTAACATTCAATAATATTGCTGTCATAGTTGGTGCAGGAAGTATGTAACATAGAATTTTTTTTACAGTTTTTAATTGAATTTTCGCTTAATAATTTTGGAATACTGTAGCCATCTCATGCAATATGATGAATTTAAGTGAAAATATGCACCAAGAACACATTATTGAACTTTGTTCTGTAAATAACTTGGACCTTTGCTCATGCATACACTTCAAATAAGTATTATTGAAATTGAAAGTTTAATTAATTGAGATCTAGGTAACTTAATATTCACAGTTTGGTTAATTCAGTGTTGTTTGCAAGAAGTTCCTCAGTCGTTAAATGGAAGTAGGATTCTGGTAACTCCCATAAGTATGAGGCATGCTAAAATCATTTTGAATATGCTCGATAAATTTCTGTGAAATAGATTGCTTACCGTACTTTCCTATAGTATTGAAAATATATTGATCCATTGGTGTGGGTCCACAAGTATTTTGGTTAGTTCTGGTTGTGTGAGCATAAGGAGGGCCATAGATCAGAACATGTCTTAAGATGCCCACTCTCATTCCATTGCAAGTGGTATCCAACTCTCACGACCACTTCTTTGGCCCCTCAGCTGTTGCCAGTGGTTCGCTGACTCAGGCGTGACTACAGTAACCCACATCGTGAACTACTCTTTAGTGTCTGGATATAATGAGCAGTTTGAATAGCTCTCCAATCTGACAACAAAAAACCATGAACTCACTACACTGGCGTAGCAGGGGGAGTTGTGATACTCCCATGTGGCACGTCCCAGGTGGTGGATAGGGGGGTCCAAACCGGCTTGCTGGCGGACTTGAGCGAAATAAAATAGTTCTCGCAGACCAAACACACACCACACTGTGGGTGGGGGACGTAGACAAAGAATACACTCACGGTATCCCTGCCTGTCATGAGGGTGCCTGAAAGGGGCGACCAAGGGATGATCAAATTAGGACCATGAGACTACTTGTAATTAGTACCATTTCGCAGGGAACACCATGGGTCGCCTTTACTTGCGAGTAGTACCACTGTGTTAGATACATAATAGGTTTGTGATTAGTAGCAACAGAGCGTGAATCAGGGTGGGGTTTTAACAGTACCGATGATTAGTACCACTACATGCGGAGCACCATGGGCTTGCGTTGCCTGTAATTAGTACCATTATGTGAGAAACACACGGGGCTGGGTGTTGCCTGTGATTAGTACCACTATATGAGGGATACCGTGGGTCTGCGTTACCTGTGATTAGTACCCACTATGTGAGGAACATCACAGGTTAGTGAGAGTCCCTGTGATTAATACACCTATGTGAGGAACACCATAGGTTTACGTTGCCTGTAAGTGGTGCCGCAATGTGAGAATCACCATAGGTCAGCGTTACATGTGCGTATTACATTACCTGTGAGTAGTACCATAATGTGTGGAACACGGCGAGTCTACAAATACCATGGTTCTACTTTACTAGTGATAAGTACCATTATGAGGGGCCGATGACCTGGATTTTGGACCCCTTTAGACAATCGTCATCGATTCAGGATTGTACTTGAGGAGCAGTCCCTTGGTTAGTAATACTATTGTTTTACTATAGTTTCTGGGAATGTAGGGCATTGCAGGTCGGATCCACTGATTGTTTTAAATTCATATTCATCCATTCATCACAGGGCGAGTTGGCCATGCGGTTAGAGGAGTGCAGCTGTGGGCTCGCATCCGGGAGATGGTAGGTTCGAACCCCACTGTCGGCAGCCCTGAAGATGGTTTTTTGTGGCTTCCCATTTTCACATCAGTCAAATGCTGGGGCTGTACATTAATTAAGGCCATGGCTGCTTCCTTCCCATTCCTAGGCCTTTCCAGTCCCATCATTGCCATAAGACCTATCTGTGTTGGTACGACGTAAAGCAAATAGCAAGTCATCCATTCATTCTTCGTCATCACATTTTGACTTCTGGTCAGTGGATGATTTTGGACTCTTAAATTGTCATTACATTTTGTTTCATTTTGTACCATTAGGGGCCGATGACCTTAGATGTTAGGCCCCTTTAAACAAATCATCATCATCATCATCATCATGACAACAAAAATTAAATCAGAACCCACTTCGAGACACTATAAAAGGTGGTACTGCCTCTGTCAAACGATGGCTGTCAAATGGCCATAGGTGTCCTGTATGGTCAGTGGTCTTCCTCAGAAATATTGTGTGGCTTGTATTGATGTGTGATAATGGAATAATGTATGTATGTTTAGTCCTCAGCTCGAAGGCTGGTTGGATCCTCAACAGCTCCGCCATCAGCTGTTATAGATGGCCTAGGCATCACTGAAGAGGCGTACTAGGGAAATGAGGAGTGAGGTAGTTTCCCATTGCTTTCCTCACTGAGCCAGAAGTTGCTATTACATATCAGTCTGCCAAGCCCACTGAAATGCATGCAACAACCGACCCTATGAGCAATATTTTCACACCATTCATAGCAGCGACTGGCTGCAGAAACTGGAATAATAGTGAACAAGAATTGGCTTTGCTTTGAGCGAGTAGGTGAGGGATGGTTTCCTGTAACTGCACCTGTCATGGTTTAGACTATTTTGTCTCATAATGAAAGATGAAAATTATAATGAAAATGGAACTGAGAGACATGTAGGAATTTGTTTTAGTGGAGGTTTGATTAGGATCAACAGAAGATCCCTACATTTGACTGAACAGGACAAATTACGTTGTGGTAGTATACTGCACTCTTGTTTTGTTTTTTCTTCTTCTAATGTCCCTTTCCCTTATAATTGAGTATTTAACATGTAATTGTTAAAATCAATTAAACATATGCAAATTATTTTTAAAATGTAATGAAATTTATTAGCCTAAGATGCCTTATTTACAAGAAATGATGGAAATATTGACTCATATTTTTCTTTTTTTAGAATTTAAAAATGTTTTCTTATTGATGCAATTTAGTTTGTTACTAAAGCTTGTCCTTACCTAATTTGTTTAGCTCTTCCAGCATATGGAAATGTTGCTCTCAATTCATTGTCTTAACCATTAATAGCTGGCTAGTTATCTGTCATGGTTAGGCATTCTTCCCTTGTTCTCAGGATTGTGGGATTGAATCCTAGCTCTGATTGTTGCATTAAAGAATGCTTCATAATGAAGTCTATGTAGTAAATTTGCTTGCGCATTAAAGATCAAACGCCAGGGCACAATTCTGGCATTCAAGCATCTCATAATTCAAACAGCACTTGAAGAAATGTTATTGTAATCTGTTCAGTGGTACATTGTATCTTCATAGTTTCTCACCCCAAGGGAATGTTATGTGCTCATTCACTTATTCATTTCATTGCCATCCATTTGATATCTTTCTGGAGTTACATTGGACCACTTTAGTTTTATTCAGATGTGAATTGCCAGTTACTACTAGTTGAAAACATTCTACATTTGCATGGATCTTATTTTGAGATATTTTGTGTATGTTATAGCCCAGCTTACTATATAGGGTCTATGTATATTTCTTTTGGTCTTAATACAGCCGTACACAAACTACCAAAACAGGAGAATGTTCTCGAGACATTTTTATTCTAGATCATCGATGTAAGGAATCCAAAAATCTTCTCATCAGAAAAGATAATGACTTTGAAAACAATTTTCAGCCAAACCATTAAGTAAAATAAGAATATTGCTGTGAAACGTTATTTGCTCTAGTGTTTTATTATGGAAATACACTTGAGATACTGATACCTTTGTTTCTTTTTCAGATGAGAATAATATGTGGAAACAAGTACTCTGTACTGCAGGATCCATTGCTGTAGTGAAATTGAATGAAACAAATTTGGGAAGATCTGATAATGACTTGCAGAATAATTACCGTCGTCTCCACCATGAACTGCACATGGTTTCTTCCCGTTCTGATGAACGACCAAGTAATAGGACTGTGGCTGGGTCACGATTTAAAATGCCTCAGCATTTTGCATGCTTTGAGTGTGGAAGATCGTATAAATCTCGACAAAACTTACATAGACACAGGAAATATGAATGTGGCAAAGATCCACAATTTCATTGTCCATTTTGTTCCTTGAAGACTAAGCAAAAATGTTCATTACTTGGACATATCAAGAGAAAACATGGTGGTGTTTCTTTATAGACAAATGTCTTGCATGGGTAATAATCATTCATTATGTTCTGTGTGATGCTAGTTTAATTATAATGAATATTCCTTAGTAGTTTAGTTCTGTTGTTTGAAAGTACATCAAAAAGACCTTATTCACTGTGAAACTGGTTTCTGTAAGAGTTGAAATTTTCCATTGTATTGTTATATACATTTTCTTTGTTTTGGTTGGCATTATGCAATATTTGCCTGCTAGTGCCCAGAGCATTTTTCACTGCTGTTTATCACATTTTTGAGTTAACCGTGACATTAACTGGGGCTGTCTTATGAGGGGGATTTTGTCACTTTCCCCTAAGCCTTTGCTAGGTTGATTTGTCCACTAAAGTTGAAACGTTCATTAGTGGGTTAGGCGGTTGAAGCGCTGGCCTTCTGACCCCAACTTGGGAGGGTCGATCCTGGCTCAGTCCGGTGGTATTTGAAGGTGGTCAAATACGTCAGCCTCGCGTCTAGATTTGCTGGCACATAAAAGAACTCCTGTGGGACTATATTCCAGCACCTTGTCATCTCTGGAAACCAGAAAGGTACTTAGTAGGACGTAAGGCCATTATTATTATTATTATTATTATTATTATTATTATTATTATTATTATTATTATTATTATTTCTTCGAATGGGCCTACCAAGGACCATGACGTTCAGCTTTTCTGCTTGGAGAGGGACTTGATATTTGCCCAATACTAGCACGTTCTCTGGCTATGCTTTTACCTTCTTTCCTTTGTCCAAGGGGCGCCTCGTTTTTTACATGGTGGTCTGTCCTGAAACCTCTTTTGTTTGATTATTCTTTTGATAGGTGCTCAGTTTCTCACATCATTTTCATTTACTCCCATTTCCTGCATGTCTTTCTTCATTTTTGTTAGCCATGGTGTCCCTTCCTTTCTGTTTGCTCGGTAGTTGAGAAGCCAGTAGGTCATCCTTGGTGGGTTCATCCTCGTGACATGTCCATAGAAGGGCAGACGCCTCTTCCTGGCTACGTCCGTGATTTTTTTTTAGTCTAACTGTGTAGCTCCTGGTTTGGTCACCTTCTGTACTTGCCATCTACTTTGATCGGTCCTAGTAGTTTTCTGAAGATCTTTCTCTCCTGGACCTTCAGTTTGTCCAAGGATCCTTTCCTGTTCAGCATCAAGCATTCTTTGGTGTGTAGGGTTTCTGGGCGGATAACTGTCTGTTAGTGCCTCAATTTGGTGTTATGAGAGAGACATTTCTTGTTATAAATGTTCATGGTCAGTTGATATGCTAACTCTAGTTTGTTAATCCAGGTTGTTAGTGCTACCCCTTCCGACATATTGGGTTGCAGCCATTCTCCCAGATACTTAAATCTGTTTACTTTCTCAATCTGGCTCTATTCCAACTGTAGTTTGCTGGGAGTATAACTGATATTGGTGAAGTATTTTTTTTAGAGATACCTGTAATCCCATCTTGGCAGCCTGGTTTTTAAGTGCATTGAGTTGTTTCACTGTTACTTCTGCAGAGGGATGATAGGAAAACTTAAAACGGTCATCCATTCTCAGTTCAATACGGACAAAAATGAAATTTTTAGGTTTAAACTTCTGCAGAGTTCGCCAGAAGTGCCAGGTCATTTGCGAATGCCAAACAGTCAACTAGTGGCCTCTTCCGTTTGTGTCCCAGGTAAATACAACTTGGTATCTTCCAGTTCTTTCCACCACTCTCTGATGACCTTGTCCAATGAACAGTTGAAGAGAAGGGGAGAAAGTCCGTCTCCCTGTCTAACTCTGTTTATATTTCAAAACTTTCCGAAAGATTTCCTCTGAACTTCTCATGATCGCGTATTGCTCGGGGTCTTTTGGATAAGGCTGTGGGTCTTCTGGTCCAGGCCCATTTCCTACAGAATTCTCATCAGTGTAGTTCTGTCTACTGAGTCGTATGCTTTCGTAAAGTCAACAAAGGCGACTACATACTTCTTGCCCTCTAGTTTAACTTGCATTAGTACTGATTTCATGTTGAAGATCTGTTCAGCACAAGAACGTCCTTTTCTGAAACCACCTTGGTATTCCCCCAATTGTTGATCCAGTTGAGGTTCAGCTCTGTTCAATAAGGCCTTAGATAATATCTTGTAGGTAACTGGTGTCAATGAGATTTGTCTATAGTTGTTCATGTCAGTCAAGTCACCCTTCTCGTGTAAGAGGTCGATCAGAGCAAATGTCCAGTCATCTAGTAGCCTCTCAGTTTCCCAGATGTTCCGTAGGATCTCTTTCAACTTGCTGATTGCTTTTTCCCCGGCCTGCTTCCATAGTTCGGCAACTATTGCATCTTCTCCCGGTGCTTTGTTATTTTTCAGAGATTGGGTGATGTTTGTTACTTCTTCTGTTGGAGGAAGAAAGTTAGGTTGTCTGGGTCATAGACAAAGGAAGTCTTAAGGGGACTCGCAGTTGAGGAGATTCTCGAGGTATTTGGCCAACAGGTGGCAGTTGTCTTTATCATTATAGGATAAGTTCCCGTCTGGTCCCAGTGTAGGCTGGGTGGGGTATAGTGACTTAGGTTTCGTTTGAAGGTTTTGTAGAAGTTTCTGGAGTTGTTCTTCTTAAAGTCTTCATTCAATTGTCTTAATTGGTGCTGGGTGTATTGATGCTTAACCTGTCTGATGATTCTGGCAGTTAGTCGATGCTGCTCCATGAACTTATCCCTATTTGCTTGGGACTTTTGTGAATCCCTTTGTAGCCAAGCTACCTGTCTCTGTGCGATCGCATGGTCGCATGTACTGGTCCACCAGGTGTGTTTCTTCTGTTTCATTAAGACAGGCCATCTGTGGCAACTTTGACTAAGTTTTCTTGTAGTTGGTCCCAGTTGTAACTCTCATATTCTACCGCTTGCATTTTCTCTGTAATCATGTTGCTTGGTTTCAATTTCTCCAGGTCAAACTTAGTGAGTTTGGGTGTTCGCGCTCTTCTTGTGTTTCTGGGTAAGAACCGAAATTTTATTTTGGAGAGTTAGTGGTCTGAGTCCAGATTTGTGCCTTTTAGTACCCTGACGTTTTGTATTGCTCTGCAGGACTTCCTTGAAGTGGCCACATGGTCTATCTGAAATTCCCCAGGGAGTTTGCTTGGTGAAATCCATGTCTTCTGCTTTCTTGGTAGACGTTTGAAAGCCATTGATTTCATTACTAAATTAAAGGTCTTACAGAGTCCAACAAGTTTTTCCATTTCTGTTGGTCCGCGTGCGAGCTGGGAATTCCCACACTGTGTGTTTATACTTCCACTCCTTTTTTAGCTGAGCATTAAAATCTCTCAATAAGATGATTGTATGGCGCTCTGGAATCTTGTTAATTGTATCTTCGAGTTCTAAAATTCGTCTGTGTCTTCAAGATTCCACTTGTCCTGGTTAATAGGTGCATGTACATTCACAATTGTGTAGCTCTTATTGCTGCGCAAAAGAGAATTACAGGTAGAAGACCAGCTGGAAGACCAAGATAATTTATGGACCAACTGAGGGAAGACGTGGAGAGAAAAGGATGGAATTGGGAATCTATCATGGACAACAAAATCTTTTTGAATAGGCAACTTTGGATGGCGCTAATTTTCAAACACTCTACCTGGCTCGCTGGAAGGGCAAGCCGATGATGATCATATCATCATCACCCACAATGTTTTAAAAACTTGAGCCGTGTTTAACTAGTCGGTGAATTTCCCTTCTTGCGTAGTTAATATAGTAACGTCGCAGATACTGGAATTGTATCTGGCAAACACCATGAAATGTCACTATCAAACTCCACTGTTTGATTATTTTCATGGAATTTGGTAGGAGTGGGCCATACATGATGGGAGCTCTATCTGAAACGATAGAAACTGCCCTCCAGCCAATAGGAAAACAAGGAATGGTTGCATTTGAGAGATTGTCATTGAATGCTTCTGGGAGGGGTTTGGTGGGTCCCAGGCAAGCATACAAGATGAATCTCTCAGCTACTTCATGTAACGTTTCAAATAATTTTTGCATGATTTTCTCTTTGCTGAAAGTCTGTACTTGCTAGTTAAGTGTAACTACACGAAGCTGAAAGCCTATTTCAGGTATGCCATAATGAGGATTGTTTCCCAAACCACAGACTTGGTCTCGCCTTTATACAAATACCCACTGGTAACCTAGTGCAGTCTGATTCGCAATTTTTCCTGTTCCGCACTGAACCGATAGCAAAGGTTTGCGACATTATGAAATCCGGCTGCTCGTGAACATTATCCTGTGTCATCCCATGTGAAATATTGAATTGCTCCTCAGTTTCCTTCAACTTCATTCTCCTATTTGCATACATTGCATGTTCACACGTAGAACTTTGTTTTTTGTTGGTTGTCAACAGATAACTTGCAGTGTGATGGACTAGACAAGTCGGTCTCTGTTTATGATAAACCCATGGTTTCACCATTGAGCATGGATAAAAGAAATTGGATATCTTAGTTAATAACTCTCCAACATAATTATGATACAAATACTGTATTTACCAGTAATAGAAATAGATGCCAACTCTGCCTGCCTGTTAATACCATATTTTCTGGATCAAAAGACACACTGTGTTACAAAAAATACTGCCTAAAATATGGCTGCATGGTTATGGCCCATCATACAAACATACATAAAAGAGAAGTCAACTGCAGGCTGTTGAAATTAAGTTCCTTAGATCAGCTGTACAGAAAACAAGGAAGGGACAGAATTAGGAATGATCTGATACGAAGAGACCTGCAGGTCAACCTGATCATGGAAGAAAGGCTGACTGTTGGAAGGCTAAAGTGGCTAGGACACGTTAAGCGGATGCAGGTGACTTGAACACCAAGTAAGTATTTTGAAAAGGTTGTTCCAGGACAAAGACCAATTGGACACCTTAGAAAAAGGTGGTTAGATCAGATAAGAGAAGACCTAGAGAAGAGAGGAGAAACATGGAATGCCCTAGAGAGAAAAGAAGCATACCAGAATTGTTATAAATGGAGGTACATCGTTCTTAAACATCCTACCCGGCTCGATGGAAGGAATTCATGATGATGGCTATGGTTCCGAGGTCTATCATATTTGGACAGTGAGTACATGTGATTTACTATACCATTGTGCAAAAATTTTTAAACAATACTCTTGTTAGTTGACCCCTTTTATTACTGTAGTTAAGAAACAGAGGTTATAGTATACCTGCACTTGTCTGGCAGGCATGCAAGTTGTCAGGGAGTTCCTAATAAGACGGCTCAGAAGAGGTTTTTTTGTTACAATATAGCATTTAAATTAAAAGTTGTGAAATTTGCAAACTTACTTGATAATAGGGCAGCAGGAAGACCTTGTGATTTGTAACCTTCCGGTAATTTGTGTTTGTCTACAAATGAAATTATTTCTGTAAAATTTTGTTTGAAAATAGTGAAATTATATTTTTCGTTAAATTTTCATCATCAGGGTGTCTCTTAAGGTCCGAAGAATATGGTAGTTAGCAAGTACACTCACCACATTTGCTTGCCGTATTTGAATAATCCAAGACTGAGCAGACGAGGTCCACATTGTAAGATCTAAAGAACCTTCTTCATTAAGACAACTTCAACTTCAGAAATCAGTGAAGCATACTGCTCTAGGCTATGAGATTGAAATGTTTACCCTTTATACACTAAGCCTTAGCAGATTTAATTTACTTTCCCACAGATGAAAATGGTATTGAAAGTTAGAGGGAAATGTTAGTGCAGCAGTAGTGGATCTGCTGTTAGAACAATTTTGCTTGCAGATGGTTTGAAAAAAAATATTCTTCAGCAACCTTAGTTTAGTGAAATGGAAATAGTGGATAGAGCATTACTTCTGGGAGTAATAATGGTGGTTTTGACAAAAAGTTGTGTGCTGACAGTTTTTCTTATTTGATTCCAATCATTCTTTATATATAAGCCTTACACGCTAGTTAGCATATTATTGTATATATACTACATTTCTTTGGATATGTTACTGCAAGACATGTAGCCTGGACAGTAATGAAGTGACAGTTTTAATAAGTCTTCTAGACTTCAGGAAAACTTTTAACTCTCTTGACATTTTGCTATTTAAATTGTAGCTCGGACAATAATGAAGTGACAGTTTTAATACTCCTAGACTTCAGGAGAACTTTTGACTGTGTTGACATTGACGTTTTGTTATCTAAATTGTATTCCCTCCATTTCTCAGACAGTACCCTCCTTTGGTTTGCAGTCCTACCTGCATGGCCGTCAGCAGTGTTTTGCAGTTAGATAAATAAATCAACTCTGTGGGCCTTGTAGTGTGGTATGCCCCAAGAGTTGGTGTTAGGATTAATCCCTTTTTTTTGTTTACATCAGTGTTGTCTCCCAAAACCTAATGCACTTCAAATACCACATTTACGCTGATGATGTACAAATGATCTCCAGATCAAATATTTTTGGTAATAGAAAAAATCAATCAGGATCTAACATAGTTTTCTTTGATCTACACCAACTCATTGGCTCCCGCTTCTATCTGGAATAATACCATCTGATTTACACAGATCCACAGCTCTTATCAAGGAATTCAATAAAATCTTAAGGAACCCCAATCTACCTGTACACGAAAATCTACGAACTATCAACCAAAACAGATTATGTTCACGCCATCCAACTTTACGTAACGCCTCAGACATGGTTGCTAGAAGCTACAACCCAACTACAGAGTGGAAAAGATTGTGGGAAGCAGCAACGGAGATGCACCTGCACAGTATGTTCTCGAATGCCAAACTTCCAAGTGGATTCCAATCACCACGTAAAACATGGTCTACTCTGAACAGAATAAGAACAGGCCATGGCAGATGCAGAGACATGCTGTTTAAATGGAACAAGTTGCCGACACCCGCGTGTGACTGTGGAGCTGCACAACAAACCATACGTCATATTGTCAGAAAGTGTGAAACACGGGCATACACAGGCAGCAAAGTGGATTTCCTGATGGCAACTCCAGAAGCAATACAGTGGATCAGTGATCTTGACATTCAGTTGTAGGGAGCCTTTTCTTGTTCATTGTTTTCTTGTTATGTAAATATGTATATAATTTATATCTAAACTCAACTTGATTGTATGGGCCATACGCTAAATAAATAAATAAATAAATAAATAAATAAATAAATAAATAAATCTTGGTCTTTGAGAAGTGGTCTTGCATTAAATCCACCAAAAATGCGAGCCATCATTCTTGGATACCTGGAATTACTTGTGAAGATCAATCGACCTGAGATTCCATCTGTAATGTCATATATACCAACACAAATCATGTCATCAGTAAAAGTCCTAGGTGTTACTTTCAGATAACATGTCTTGAAAAACACATATTAAGAACATCACCTAAGAAACATTTTACATTCTGTGTGGGTATAAATACTGATTTCTTGAAAAACTTTTAAGAAATGCTGGTAGAAGCTCTGGTTTTCCCTCATTTCGACTATTGTGATGCGATTTGTAGAGATGCTGGGCACAAGTTATTGAACAGATTTCAACGTGGTCAAAATACATGTGTGAAATACGTCTGTAACCTACAGTACTATGACCATGTAGCTTCATACAACCTCTTATGTTGGCCCCAACTAGAAATCCATTGCACTGTGCATATCCTATGGCATCTCCATAAAATCCTTTATTTTGCAACCATTTTACCTTATTTCATATTTCAAATACCTCTCATCCTGTCACAGTCTTAACACTGCTGATAATTCCATCCTTGCCTTATCTATAAAAAAAATCAATATAAAAATTTCTTTATTTGCAAATTAGGTGTCTACCTCGGTGGCAAATGGTACACTACCCACTACCCATAGAACCCATAGAACTGCCGTTTCAAAGAATTCATTCACATTAATTGCCTGCTGTGAGTGGAGCCTCCTTCCTGAAAGTATCCAGAGGGTTAAGCACTATTCAGACTTTCAAAGAAGCTCTTTAGGGACATTTTATGCACCAATAAGGATCATACGTAAACTTGATGCTGCTACTCACAACCATTCTATTTTTATGGATCTGGTAGATCAGTTTAAAATTCTTAATCGTTTTATTTTTCAAAAATGTTATTAATTTTTTTTTACATGTAGGATATTAGTTTTAAGAATTTTTCCTTTTATTATGTTTAATTTATTTCAACTTAATTTATTTTCATTGCTCAACATTTTTGTATTATTATTATTATTATTATTATTATTATTATTATTATTATTATTAATGTAATTTAAGTTGTATTTGATCTAACTATTGTAATGTAATACACTGTAGCTGTGCAGACATTTTAATTCAACGCCATCTGGCTGTCTGCTCGTCAATTTCGACGTTCCGTTTTACTCTAGGCCCACTAGATGGCAGGCAGAGTAAACTGGATCTCTTGGGTGTCTATGGCTGAGATTTAGTGAATTTTGTCAGGTAAACACCAAATGCGTCACCAGAGATCTTTTGTTACATGTTGACATCATACGACATGGAGTGTTGAATAGACTTCTTTCCGCCCTTCAAAAATCTGACTACCTCTGCCAGATTTGAACCCGCTATCTTGGGATCCGGAGGCTGACATTGTACCACTGATCCATAGGCAGCTATATTAACTAATGAACAGTTGTTAATCGGTTCACATTCCTCTATTTGCTGAATAATAGGGTTAGTTGTATGGATTGAACTGCTTCAGCATTCACAGGGAAAGTTCCATCCATACTTGATTGAAATTTGAATAGGCTTTAAAATTTCATTAAAGAAAATCTCAAATTCTTCTCTTCGTGTCGCAGGACTTCATCATTTACCATGTAAACGTTTTTTGTGTGTGCATCTTCTTTTGGTAGTCTCCTCATAGAATGTTGGTGACCATCATAGAGTAATTTTTTCTGTTTTCTGTGTACCTTATCACAAATGCCGTTTCATGGATGTCAAACTGTTGTAATTTGCATAAAAATTTGTATTTTTTATTTTTCTATTCCACCTTTTCAATACAATTGATTTTGTGTTGTTAGAAATTCATATTGCTACAACACTACATTAAAAAGGGACATGTTTCACTTGGTTTCGAGCATCCTCAGCCTTTGTAATTTATCTCAAGGTTAAGACCTGTCATTGTTAATTTGCTTATAACTAATTTGTACTTCATTATGATTCTAAAAAACTAAGTGGTAAAATACGTGAACACAGGCATTTGTAAACACAATGGACAGTTTAATAATTTAAAATGACAGTGCTAAAGTTGGGATATACATTGATTCTAATAACATTGACATCCTAAACATGGTAATATCTTCATAATAATGAGATTTGGCTAAAATTCTCAAGTTCTTTGTTTTTTAAAAACAATTGTTAGTTGACTTATTGTATTACAATTTGAGTCATAAATTCTGTTAAAACTCAATAGTATCTAAAGCTTAGTCTTAAATGTGTTGGAAATATTCTGCTTCATGTGTTGGTTTGAGGCATGCTTCTGTAATTTATTAGTTGTAAACGGTAAAATGCAGCTATTGGTAGTTTCCTTGAACTGGTCTTGATTTGATGAGCAGATTTTACATTGGAAGTAGTTTGTTTTTATTAGAGCTTAGTCAAAAGGGACTAATTAAGTACAAATTAGTTATAAGCAAATTAACAATGACAGGTCTTAACCTCGAGATAAATTACAAAGGTTGAGGATGCTCAAAACCGAGCGAAACATGTCCCTTTTTAATGTAGTGTTGTAGCAATATGAATTTCTAACAAAACAAAATCAATTGTATTGAAAAGGTGGAATAGAAAAATAAAAAATTCAAATTTGTATGCAAAATATAGCAAATTTCAATACTGGTCTAAACATGAGATTAGTTACATGTAATGTCAAACTGTTGTCGGAGATTCTGCATCTATGATAATCTTTTCCACCTATGTTCAGGCGTATGTTCTATCTTGCTCTATCTTGCTTTCAGTGATCAGTTATATCAAGCTGTATTTGTAGACAAAAATAGACTGCTTTTTATTATGTTTTACGAGGGTTAAGACGTCACATGATTTACTGGCACAACAGCGTACCTTTTTGTTGGTGATATCAGTCCATGTGATCTTGAACATTCTGCAATACAACCACATTTCAAAAGTCTACAGTCAGCTCATTGGTGAGAAGCCTTTAGTGGCCATCGTTCAGTACCATAGAACAGCATTGGTAAAACACAACTCTTTATGGCAAAGCAACAAGTTTTGAATCGGTTACAGTTGCACAGAAGAAACACACTTTTTGGAATGCAATATAATTTACCAAACATAACAGTGAATTGAAAGAAAATATTCCTCTCATTCATTTTTTAAAACTGTTTAGAGGTTTACATTATACTGTTATAACTTAATCCAAAAGCATAGGTTCATTCCCAGGTAAGGTTGGTGTATTCTGAGGGATGATAAAAATCCATAACTCGTTATGTTCATGACCAGTTGTAAGGGAGGCCTCATAAATAGCTGGAAAATTTCTCTCTCTCAGGGCTGATAGACAATTTGCCCAAGTGGTGGCAAATCTAAACTTTTGCGATCATCAGCTAAGGCCATATGATATTAATTGAACAGAACAAATGTTTGTCTAATGTATAGCCTACATTTTCGTACTGTGTTACAAATTCCCATGGAAGTTGTCATTATTCATTTACAGAAAACAATGTTAATAAAGTAAAACTCATCACATTGCATTTTGCTGACCTATTGTAATGTCCCTATAAATCCCATCCTCTTTTCTCTCTCTCTCTCTCTCTCTCTCTCTCTCTTCTCTTACAAATATTGCTTACTGATTTTTCAACAGCTATGGGTAGTTCTGAATATTAATTTGTAAGGTACAAATCCTTATTTAGAATCAAAATTGTTATAAAGTAATTTGTACTGATGGAACTGAGTTGATCCATTTTACACATTTTGAAAAGATGCTGACCACTGCTCTGTAGTTAAAAATCTCCATTTATGGCTTTTTAAATCCAGATAATGTTAAAAAAGGTTGCAGCTCCCCAATTTAATAATATTGATAACAATTCTTTTGGTGTTGGAATTCTCACTAAACTTAAAATACTTCCCATTTGAAAAAAAGAAAGTGTTACTTTAATGAGTGATACTATCCTCAAAGCACTTGAAATGCATGAAGTATGTCTTGTTCTACATATATATTTAACAAAGGACCCTTTATGGACTATTAAAAATCTGTCTGTAATTCAGAATCAATCAAAATAGCCTGTTTCTAGAATAGGATGCTGTATTTTTTTGGTAAGATATGGCAGTCATGCTATACTCTGTTTGAATGTTAATTCTCATTTAACAGCCATGATTGCCGGGCTGAGTGGCTCACACGGTTGAGGCACTGGCCTTCTGACCCCAAGTTGGCAGGTTCGAGCCTAGCTCAGTCTGGTGGTATTTGAATTTGCTCACACACGACAGCCTCGTGTCGGTAGATTTACTGGCACGTAAAATAACTTGTGCGGGACAAAATTCCGGCACCTTGGTGTCTCCGAAAACCGTTAAAAGTAGTTAGTGGGACTTAAAGCAAATAACATTATTATTATTATTATTATTATTATTATTACACAACCATGATTTCGTTCTGTTCAGATTCTAATTGTAGTACCAAAATACCTCGTGAGAATAGAGGTATCGCGACTTTTCATCTTTAAGTGGTTTGTCCCAGTAATTATTTTGTCACAAACTGCTATGTCTATATGTTATAGTATTCTCAGAACGCAAACAACACCACCAGTGAAATATGAAGTTAGAGTATTGTTGTTGTTGTTGTTGTTGCTACTGCTATAGCACTACTAATTAGTGTGTTTCCAAATTATCCGTAAATGGACCAGTCGATGCTGTATACTCCTAAAATGGGGGAACCAATCTCATTTACAATGGGTTCTTATACACCAAACATAGGGAAGGAGATTTAAAACTGATGCGAGAAGAGAGATCGGTGTTCAGATCGATTATATTTGCCCATGGGTACGTAAGGGATACAGCATGAAATAGAGCACATACATGCTCCGAATTGGGGTAAATGGTAGGCCACAAGAAGTTATTTCAAGAATTGGAGGTGGAATTTCAACATCAAGTGAAACTTATTTGAAGCTTAACAAGGTAGGAACCATTGTACAAAGAGTACATGGCAAGCACATTTACCACCAAACCTAAAGGTGCTACAGAATTTACAAGATATTCTCAATAGGTTTGAGTTCGACAGTGATGGTCACGACCGTCATTGTTCCCAATTATAATAAAAGTAATAAGGAAATTATGCAGTACCTATGTGCTCTGGGATATTTTGTTTGAGGGTATTTATTCTGATATTTGTATTTGCTTGTAATAAAGCTAGTACACTTGTAAATCATTTGTAATTTGTTTGTATTTTATCAGAATTTGAAAAATGAACTAAATTCAGCTAGGAAGGAATAAATCATCTCTAGGACAAAAATATTGGGATGAAAGTTACTAGTATCATTTGCTAGGAATGAATCACAGTCGGGAATAGGACCTTTTGTACTTGATTTTTTGCCCTTAAGAATGGTATATAGTAGCATTTTTGAACATTGAGCTGCACGTTTTCTTACTAATGATTTGGACGACATTGTTTGGATGATGGATCAATACTAATAGTCCAAAAAAAAAGATTTTATGTCAAATATCCATGCAAAGCTGCAAAAAGTGTACCTCATTAGTTTCTTTGGCTATTTAATAGAAATAAACTATTTTCAGTTTGCTTAGTTCAGTTTTATAAATATATATACTCAGTATTTCTTGTTTACCTCTTTCACTTTTTTCTCTGTGGTATTATTTTCAGTCATAACATGGTTGATACCATTCTTGCTCGCACTTATTAATAGTTAATGTGTGTACAATTTTGTATAATGCTTTGTCATTGCACAAAATTTTTCTGGTCACAGCCTTCACTTTGGGTATGTAAGTTATTTCTAATTATTAGAAGTTCAAAAGCTTAATTAGATCGTACATTTTTTGTTCTGTTTTTTGAAAATGATTTAGGAATCTTCGTCCCCCATTGCTATTGTTCGGATGGAAAATGCGGAGTTGATAGGCAGTCCAGGATTCAAATCCTGGTGGTGGAAAGTGTCTTCTATTCAGAAGTGCTGATTATTTCAGCTGCTATTCTGCACCAAAATAATAATAGTCAAATAACATTCTTACACCAAATTACTGCGACTGATATTTTCCTCCACCCTCTCTTGGAATAAAAATATACAAAACCAGGAGGGTCTATATATTATCTTCTTACCTAGTCTCCTCCTTGTATTGTCTGTTTGTATACACCTTTATAACTTATGACAGAATCAGAGAATATTGATGTAGAATAGGATTATAAAGTATTCAAGAACCTCAGGTTTTTTCAGTTGTGAAATTACTTGCATTTCACTACATTGTGGGAGTAGACGTTTTGATATAAAAGCAAGATTCTGGTATTTATACAAGTGGAGGCACACGTCATACTGCACTGTCACTGTATTGTCGTACAAAAGAGGCTTGCAATGATGTCTCATTGGTGCACTAGGAGCCAGCATCTTAGAAAAGTGTGGCAATCCAACCAGATGAACCCACTGCCTGCGGGGTGAAACACTAGGCATTTCACAATTGAAAAAAACCTAAAGAACATATCCTTTAATATTTGCAATTGGTGAAATTAAATTATGATTTCCTTTTGAGAATTTTGTTTTTGGTATAAAAGCCAGAGGAAGACAGTTTGGTCATCTTTTCAAATTTAAAAATTACGTATATGACATTGTATGTTACTAATATTAATTCACTACAGCATTCTTACTATAAAGAAAGTAAGTAATAATTTATAATAAGAATAACAAAACCAATTCCTTTACAAAATAGTTTAAAACATAATGGCATTTTAAGTAGAGATTTCTTTTATATCCAGATAAAATCTGGCCCATATTTAAAAATGCTTAATCATACTTCACACTTTCATGCTTGTAAATAACTCAGAGCACAACAATTTGAAATGATCAGGAAGTTTCAACTTTTAATAGCATCTTTCCATAGTTACTCAAGGCTGATATTCATTTTCCAGCATTAGATGAATCATTGCAGACATGTGGTTGATAATAGAAAACACTGGTAGGGGAAGGATCTTGCTTACTTGTTATGTGATATTCTAGCATTTCTCTAGTATTGAGTTCCACTGTTTTTTCTTGTTTTAGATTTGAGAGATAATTGGGTGTGTGTGTCACAGCAGCAACAGCATATGTGGTCTTCTCCAGTTATGAGAGAACTTGGTTCAAAGAGGGAGCCCAGGTCTTCACAGGGTGAGGCATTTCACTTTTTAGCATCGACAACTCATCAATTTACTGGAAGATCATCCAGGAGACAGCCTCACTCAGACTCTGCTCAGACAAGTTTTCAGTGTCCTGGATGTGGAAAATCATATTCTTTTAAAGAGAACCTTTATAGACATAGGAAATATGAATGTGGTAAAGATCCACAATTTCAGTGCATGTTCTGCCCATTAAAAACTAAGCGAAAAGATGCTCTTCAAGCTCATCTAAGAGGCAAACATGGTCTTTCATTAGCAATTTGACATGCAAGGTGTAGTGTGGTGGTGTAAATTTGCAGTGCTCAAAATGTAAAATTTGTTGCAATTTTTTTTTTTCTGTGTAATGTTCAGTGCTATGTTGATTACCATTGTTTAAGTGTGAATTACAGAAATTTTCCTATGCTGCTTGTTTCTTCTCTTTCAGTTGTTCAGTTAGTTTAGAACTTGAATTAATCCTACAAGAGTGGAATCATGGTATAACAGGCACCATTCTAACAAGGTATTAATTGTAATGGATATACTAGATATCAAAACATATTGAGAGTATCAGGTAAGAACATGGTCATAGAAACACACGGTAGAAATAAATTGTATTAATCCAAATTTATGTGTCCTTTGTTACGGAAGAGAGACATCATTCTCTTCTGTCTGGCTTGAGGGTGCATCCGATACCTTAAATTTAACCTCATTATCCTTTTATTTCTATTGACATTATTGTAGGTGTTTTTAAATCTTTATTATTTCTATCAACACTTCATCTGTTTTGCATTGAAATGAAACGGTGTATGGCTTTTAGTGCCGGGAGTGCCCAAGGCCACGTTCGGCTCGCCAATTGCAGGTCTTTTGATTTGACACTCGTAGGCGACCTGCGCGTCATGATGAGAATGGAATGATGATGAAGACGATGCATACACCCAGTCCCCGTGCCAGTGGAATTAACCATTGATAGTTGAAATTCCTGACCCTGTTGGGAATCGAACCAGGGACCCCTGTGACTGAGGGCCAGCACGCTAACCATTTAGCCATGGAGCTGGACACTTTTGCACTGATAGAGGTACCTGAAACTAGGTTGATATGGGCTATCTTTTTTTTTTTTACCGGCAACCCAAACAAGTGCTTACACTGTTTGGGTCACACACCTGTCAGCTTGAGTTTGAGAGACTGGGTTTGAACTGTAAAAAAAGTTAACCTGAGAAGTTGCTGCTCCCTTTCTGTTTCCTTAATCATATAATTCAGCTCTTTGTTTGCTTTTGTTCTTGAGCATCATTGTAGTAATTAACATCATTCATGAAGCTTCCAAAGACTGTGCAATTACATATTAGGAAATTTGCAGACATTCTAAGATTATTCAAGTAATTTCTTAACACTAACAATAATCTTAAATGCAGTATTCTATATTCGATAATAAAGACTTTGCAAATAAACAAATATTGCAACATTAAAGCAGAAAATATTTATTTAAGAGAGGCAGAGCTAAAATCTGAGAAGACTGAGGTAGTAAAAATATGTAATTAACCAATGATACATCAACATACATTTTTAGAGCTATTGACAAGTTTTTAAGAACACTTGTGTGTTAATAACAGTATCATTGCCGGCATTTCTTCTCGTGTTCTTCAGTGCTGTAGAAAGAGATATTAAACTGGAGATTTTTAATGCTGTGGTGAATGAGCCAGTGAAACCAATACCTTTAACATAATTTAGAATCTGATTTTAGCAGAGTCCGTGTGTCTCAAGGCAGTGGTTTTACATTAGTTTGCGCTTGATAATTGTGATTGCCAAAATCCTGATTCATCGTGTATCTTTCTGTTCAGTTAACAATTAATTGTATGAAATGAACTAATAGTGAGTGCATTTTTAAGCACTTCGAATATGTCAGAATACCTAGATATTAATACGTCCTCAGAAAAAAAAAAAGTAATTTGATTTTATATTTATTTGCTTCTCTGATAGACCCTTGCCTCATACTGACTGTTACGTTTTAACCTACCGGACGAGTTGGCATTGCGGTTAGGAGCGTGCAGCTGTGAGCTCGCATCCGGGAGATAGTGGGTTCGAACCCCACTGTCGGCAGCCCTGAAGAGGGTTTCCCATGGTTTCCTATTTTCACACCAGGCAAATGCTGGGGCTGTACGTTAACTAAGGCCACAGCCGCTTCCTTCCCATTCCTAGGCCTATCCTGCCCCATCGTCGCCATAAGACCTATTTGTGTCGGTGCGACGTAAAGCAAATAGCAATAATATAATAACGTTTTAACCTTGACATAGAAGTATAGGATAAACAGAGGTTTCTTAGTACAAGAGCCCCTTTCATCTTATATTTGTTACTGTTGTACTAAAGCTGTCCGTATGAGTATTAATTGATGTGATTAAATTGCAGAACTCCTGGGACATTCATTGGAGTATAATGCTCAGTAGCAGATGATATGTTCCCTAAAATGGGTCTTTGGCTACTGTATGTCTTGTTATAGTTTCTTCTTCTCTTTCTTAAACCTTCAAGATAATATATCACACATTAATGAATAAAACTGAGAGCAAAATTAGGGTTTCAAAATGAAAAAGTTATCAGTATTCCAATGTTAATGTATGGTCATAAAAAGGGCATATTTAATATATCCTCACTGTTTTCTCTTTGGATCCTTCAATACTACCTCTCCAAATTTTTTGACCATACCTCCTTTGTTAATATGAACAGTTTACCAATAAAGGTTTCAAAAAGGTAAGGAGAAATTATATCATAGAAGTATTTAACAGCTATGTTTTAAGTCTTGTTTAGTTTTAAGAATACGAAAAAAGCCTTTTCCTTAACACATTACCTTTTATACTTGATATTATCTTATTATTCAATACATGTGATACTTTTAAACATTTTATGAGCTCTTGTGGCAGTATGGTTCCACTTTTTCATAACAATTTCTTTTAAACTGCTTTTGATTCTTAGTAATACTTATCATGTTAAGGATGTTTTTTGTAATATTGTTAATAAAGGTGCTGATGAATTTAATCCAAATGATTGATTCAACTGTTTCTGGAGAGATCGTGTTAGAGATTTTATTAGACCAAACAGAAAACTGTGCTATTTGGAGGAGAAAAGAGCATGCTCTTCTGAGTGAATACATTTTGTTTAGTTATACAGTAAAACCTGTTTTTAATGGAAATACAAAGGGCTGGGAATTATGGTAGGCAGATTAAATTGGGTGATGAAACGACAATTTGTCTTTCGTTAACTTCTGCAATCTTTGTGTTTTTCTAAAAATGCAGGTAAATTTATTTTGTGTAATTTTAGACAATTTTCTATTCTTGATAATTTCCCTTCGTAAAGTTTCTGTTAAGCACAGGTTTTATTGTATGTGTGTAATACACCCCCTTTCAACTCGCTGGCATACTCTAGCGAAACCTGATTTTTCTGGCTTTTTATTGCCAGGGTCTTGTTTCCACATTCTTATCCTTCCTTCTTTGTTAAATTTTCAAAAACTTCCTTTGATCCATCCATTTGTACTTTTCTTGTTTTCTGGATTCTGTTTTCCTTTAAAAAAATCATATTCTCCTCCCTCTCAGTTCTTTACCATTTTGATTCATTTAAGTAATTCGAATATAATTTCCATAATTTTAAGAAAAAAAGATCCATTTTCTTATAGCCTTTAACGTTATAACATATTTATAATCCAGTTTGTTGTTAATGATGAAGTGAAAAATTATGATATCAAGGTATACACAGAAACAAGGTGAAATTGTTTTTATTAAGAAATAATACTTCTTAATGGAAACAATTTCACCTTGTTTCTATGTGTGCTTTTCTTCTTCTTCTTCTTCTTCTTCTTCTTCTTCTTCTTCTTCTTCTTCTTCTTCTTTTATGACCACATAGGATCACTTTAGTCAGTCCGTCGTTCAGGTCTCTTTGAAGGGATTGTTTGGGCTTTGCGGTCCTCCCAGTACTTCTTCAGACGCTCCGATCTTCGTGCCCTTTCCTCAGTTGAAAATGTGCGTGTTGTTGGTTTGTTTTGTGTAAGGGTAAAGCGGAGGTTTGTATTCTTGAGTTTTGTATTCAATTTTATCTTATTTTTGGTGTCTTCTGTTGTAAGGCCTATTTCCTTCAGATCCTCTCTTACTTCTCTGATCCATTTACATCCTGTTGTGGTATTTTTTGAGACGAGATTGTGTTGTACTAGTTGTTTCAGAAGTCTCGAGTCCTGCATCCTCATGATATGTCCAAAGAATCTCAGTCTCCTCTTACGCATAGTATCTGTAATGGGTTCTATGTGTGCTTTTATATTGTAATATAAAACTAATTTCAAAAACTTTCAGCCTGTGAAAATCCTGGAGCACCACCATCCATAGTCCTGTCATGATACACCTAATACACTCTATTTACAAGGAAAATGATGGTTTTTGGGAGCTTAATCTTCTGTGAGAAGTCAAATGAATCACGATTTGGAAATGAATGGAAAGTAACTTTGAATATTCGAAGTTACTTTCCATAATAATAACAACAACAATAACAACAACAATGGCGGCATGTGACCTGCACCACTAATCATTTAGCTGAGGAGCCAGACTGTGTTTAGGTGATCTTTATTCTTTATACCAGTAGATATGAAATAAGCATGTTTTGTAACAACAATCATGGTATTGGGTATCTGCTGTTTTTTAAAATAATTGTTATTCTTTTTAATACTTTTTTCTGAAACATAAATATTACTCTATTGTAATGTTGGGAAAACACAGCCTTTTATTCAGTATATCAAAAAGAAAAGTAATAATTAATCTTATTTGTACATCTTGAATGCTGTAATGACTTCTTTTGATAAATTATGATTAATTTAGGTATTCTACCATTCTTAAGTATCCCTTGATGGTGAAGTGGAGAAAAAAAATGTGGGGGGGGGGGGGGGGGCGGCGGAGCTGCTTTGACTTTCATTGTTTTACAGCAAGTGACAGCAGAGGAAATGGTGAACAGAATTACGACAGCTCCCTGCTGGGGAAAGATGTGAGGTTTATAAACTGGTCAAGTTTTTCCCAGTTATTCTATTTTCTTCGCCAGTAGGCAATATCTTCTAATGATCTAATAGTTCAGTTTATCATTATTTCTTCTCTTAAAGAGTGATATGGCTAAACCCAATAGGATTCAGTGTACATTTATGAAGGAAATATCCAGTACATTTCTGCTAACTCCAGTTATATGTAGTGTAAATAATATTCAATATGTATTGTTGTTGTTAAGAATGCTTAGAGTGCATTCATCATTATTCTCACTTGAAGAATATTTTGTTTTTTGTTCCCTTGCTTTATCATATTATTTTTAGCTTTGTAGTTAAATGAAGTGTATTTCCTACAAAAAAAGTCTATAGCTCTAAATGTGTTTGTCAAGTCCTCAGCCCAAGGCTTATTGTATCCTCAACAGCTTCAGCTGTCATAAACAGCCTAGACATCACTGAAGATCTGTACTAGGGAAATGAGTGAGGCGGTTTCCTCTTGCTTTCGTCTTTGAGCCAGAAGGTGCTATTGCATATCAGACTGCCAAGCCCACTGAAATGCGTACTCCAGCTGACCCTATGAGCGACACCTTCAGACTATTCATCACTGGGACTAGCTGTATAAGTAATAACTTTGCTCATATCTCAGTCACTTTCATATTGAAAGACAAAGATGAGACTGTGAGCCAGGTCTGTCAAAGCAACAGATTTGCTCTATCTCCTGTCAGAAGATACATTGTACTGTGAACGCTATATCTTACCAGAGATGGATCTGGCTTCAACTCTTTAAGTGTAGAATGTAAAATTGGAAGAAATTTCTATAAATGCTGATACAATCAAGAAGAGGATTTACTACAAACTATATATATGTAAGTGGACAGGGTTTTTCACTTTTAGGTATTTAACTCTCTCTGGTTGCTTTGCATTAAATAAAAAAAGTGGTCATTTTGAGAAATACTGTAGCAAAACAGTATGTCGCATCTCGACTGCCCTTTTAATGGCCTACATGTTTGGTCCTAGGATATTTTCTCGTATACTGGTGATTAATAGTATAGATAAAAGTAAACATTTCGGTCTGGGTCAAATTTTGTACACGTTTTGCAAGTAGAAAAGTTATTTTGCCAACTTAGCAGACAGCTACTGACTTGAGACTTTGCAGTCATATCGACATTGAAACAACCTACAATTTTGGTTCTTTGTCGTTTTGTCGTATCTCCTTCAGCTGCACCTTGAAACTTAGATTAGGCTGAAATTGCAGTACAGTTTTCGCATATTCCTTTCGTTTTCTTATACATGTATAGCAGCTAGAATAATGAAATTTGCTTTTATGTATGGCCAGTGGTTGTGCCAAGGAGCCTGCTTAATTTCATGCTTCTATCTGTCTTATAAGTGTGTGAATCAGTCTAATAATATATTAAAAATAAAAAAAATTGACCAAATCTGGGAAAATGAAGCTCAATCTAAGGTAGAAGGGGTCGAGATATGACAAAAAGTCATAGGACCAAAGTTGTAAATCTCTTCCTTTTTAGGAACTGAAAGTGCAATCTGTTTGTTGATCTCAGTTACCGTTTAGCCACAAAATACCTCGAAACAGTGGTGCGCACCATCATTATATTCAGCTGAATATTTCAATATTTTTCTGGGGTAAAATATTGAATATTTGAACATCTTGCAATTTCTCAGCCGTTTTCTGGGTAAAAGCTATAATTTTATGACAATTATTTTTCTAGCGCACTGGATCATTGCATCAGCCATTTTGTTTTGGGGGAGGGGGTAAAAATGTAAAATTTGAACCTTTGGGAATTTTTTCTTAGATTACAGCCTAATAGCTATTAGTTTGCCAAATTTCAAGTTTCTAGCTCATCTGGAAGTGGGTAAACATTAATGTCAGTGAGGCAATCAGTTAGCGTTGTCGCTTTATATAATGGACAGTTGGAAGAACACAAAAGGAGAGCATTTGGATGTCCATTGGATTGGATTGACTGAACCTGTTTGTGCTATTTCTGACGAATAAATTTGTCACAATGTTATACAGTACCATTTAAAGAATATTATATTTCAATCTTAAAATTAATCGATCTTGTTTGATGTTTCAGGTGAGAATAACTAAGCAACTGGATGGCCTTTTGTGGAAGTCAGTCATCATTATAATTGATTCTTTTACAGATTGTACATTGTATATTCGTTATGAACTATACCCTTGTGTATCTCGGTACATTATTCACGATTGAGACATTTCTTGTGATTTTATTCAGAGTATTTACTTTCCTAACAGATGCCACCCCTCATATTTGTTTTCCCTTTTCTCTTCTTTACATGTCATTATTCATCCTCTCCTCATCCCTTAGCACCTAGTTCAGCTTATGGTTTCTCTCCCACCTTTTTATTATTCTCTTTGTGATACAGTAAATTTCTGTGTTACAAATTTACATACTGATCATTTAATGTGGCTTTTTCCTTGTTATGTATTACTGAGATATGGAATAATCAACAGTTGCTTTCACAGCAGCTGATTGACGTGGCTATATCTTCTTTATCTGGAAACGTGTTTGAAATACAACCCTAGAATACGATTTGTGAAATAATTGTATTAATGACATTCAACGTCTGTCATAAAATAAAAACCCAGTCTGCTCTTTTATCCCAAAGTATTATGCGTTACCTTTCAAATACTATACCAGGTGCCAGAGAAAGTATATCTACTGTGCAAAATTCTGTTAATGTCTAAGGTTGCACTGTGTAATGGAGTCAGTGTTTTAACATCTGTTATTCTATCAAATTGAAATGTGGAGAAAGTCTAAAGCCACATAATGTAATGCAGCCTGCTGATTATGTAAGGAGGGCTGATTGTAGGAAAGGCCCTAAAATGTTGGTATTAATTTGTTAAAATTGTCAGTTTTTTAGCAATGGCTGTTGCGACTCTCATTAAAATTGGTATTTCATGTTGGTGTTCACACATCAGAGATACCAGTTTCTTGTCCTGTTTCAATGTTAGCTAATTATAACTGGTATGCAGTTAATTGTAGTCTTGCCTGCATGAGGGCAAATTCTAAGGAGGGAGAAGATGATAAAGATGATTATTTATGTCTGCCTGTGCTTTCTGAAGTTAAATGGCTAATATCGTTAGTGATACTCTGTTTTATGTAGGTTTCTCAACTCGGTTATTTTTGTTGTTTCCTTTCTCTTGTGTGGTGTTTTTTTACTGCAAGCAAATGATTGTTTGGAAAGACTCTCCTTTTATGGGTTACTTCATTTTCTGCATAACCTTGTGAGTCACTTTATATAAATAGAACTATTGAAAGCAGATTTCTGTACAATGATCATTACATCAACCTTTTTCTACTGTCACCTTTAACGAAAGGAATTAATTTTGGTGTCTTTGGAAATGAAACGGAAAACATACTTCATTATAACTAGGTGATATCTGTGGGGAGAAAATTATAAAATGAATGTTGTTATGGGAATTAGTGAGGAGATTAGAGTGTGTTGTTTGATTTTTTCATGATTAGAAACGATTGTAGCAGAAAATGTACATGAGCATTTTTTTACTATACAGTATATATCATTCTGTAGTTCTGTCAAAACTATTTTGAAATTTTTATTGACAACATGAGTGACACATTTATACGCGACTCAAATAATAACATTCCTTCTGTAACTGGTCTGAGTTTTTAAAAAAATTGAAGTTGGAAGAGTGGTTGGCAGACTGCTATATGGTAGTTCCTGTTGGCTTTGTGAGGAAGGTGGTTAACTGGCGTATTTCTACATGAAATGTTGGAATTATGGGAGATTCATACAACCTAAGGGCTTAGAATTAATCAAAAACAAAGAGGAAAACAATGGACTATTGAAAGTTATTAGCTCAGCCGTGACTAGAATATACTGCTAGTCCTTCATAATATTATGATTGTATGTACTGTGCTCTAAACAACCTTCATCTTATCCTTCCAGTAGTCATTTAGCATATGATGGAAAATGTATTTAGTACATACATAATAAGTATATGTTCATCCGGGTGGTTTTGATATAAACCAGATTCGTCCATGGATGTGGAATCTATGAGGTTGTATACAGGAATTCTGAATAATGTGATGTCATCCAGTCTGCTGTAGCCACTGATTTTTCTAGGCATCAGAAATTTTGAAGGAGTTTCCCCATAGATCAAGTGTTGTGTTCATGATGGTAATCTTGATTTTAGCTGCTTGTTTGAGAGTGTAGTTAAATCATTGTGTATTTTGATAGTAAGGAATTGTTCTCAATTATTTTCCAAGTGTTCAGCAGTGATTGAGTTCTTAATGATGGTGGGGCAATATTACTTAACATTGGTAACCAGTGTGTATATCAGTGTTATCCATCATCTGCCTTTTACCTATGATGCATTGGTTTAATACCATATCCAATAATATATTTCAGATATTTTATATTTAAGACAGTCACTTTATGTTCACGTGTTCCTCTGAGAACTGTACTTGCAATTGTTTCAGCACTGGTACCTGGCAAATGTGAGTGTAGATAATGTTATATTTGTCTTTTATTAAAGACTTTATATTGATGAAATTATGAAATTATTTACGTCAATGGTGGATTGGTGGATAGTCATGTGTGTTATACTTTGTAAATAACATGATGCTGACCACTATAGGGAATATTGTTAATTTTAAATAGCTGATTATCCGTCTGCTTGTGTTTTATTTTCAGAAGTATGGGATAATCATCCACCCCAAGCTTGGCGACAGGTAAATAGTGATGAGTCACATAGTTCTATGGGATTCTTAGAGGCACTTTCACAGACAATAGATTGTGAAAATTTTCAAGGAAATTCAAATAATTCCCAGGTGTCAGCAGATAGTTTGTGTTTAGTTCGTCAGTTTGAAACATCACTTCAATCGCATTCAAGGCCTCAAAGTGTTTCTAATAACCATAAATGTTCAAGATGTGGAAGGAGCTATGTTTTCTATGCAAGTTTATATAAACATATTAAATTTGAGTGTGGTATGCTTCCACAGTTTCAGTGTCAGTACTGTCCGGTCAAAACAAAACGTAAAGATAGTTTAATAAAACACGTACGGAATAAACATCCTGCTTTTCTTAGAAAGTGGTAATATGCTATGTATAAAAGCTATATAGGCATCAGTGGTGCTGTAATTAAAGTGAAAATTTTGCCAGCTCGTAAATCATAAAATTTTGCAGGAGAGAAATCTAGTGTATGTGGCTAAGGGAATTAGGAAAGAAAGAAAGAAAGAAAGAAAGAAAAAAACTTATGCAGTTAAGAGAAGTGAAAGACATGTTCTTTCTTTCTTTCTTTCTTTCTCTTGCTGTATTGGTTATTTGGGACCAAAAACATGTTTTGAAAATTTCTTCCTAAATTTCACAGTTTACAAACATTGTCTCTTTAAATATTGTCTTAATTCCTTGGCTTTATGTAAGGACTGTAACTATCAGCTATGGTGTGGTGGAACAGTTTCTTAATAAAGTAACTTCTTGCATGGTACCTTCTTTTATTTTTTAAGGAGAAGCAAATTATAAAGGTTTAGTCTTACTACATACTATGGTTAGTTTTAAAAGTTCTAACTTTTTTTCTCTTAGACAATTTTTTTGGGGAAGGGTGTTTTAAATTAAATTACATCTTTCTTCATCTGTTAAATTTAGCAGTCTAAGCTTAGTAAATTAGGTGTGTTATGCAACTTCTGTTCCTGATATCCCTCTAACGGTACTGGTTCTTGTGACTGGTGGACAGCCGTTCTGTTATAATCTTATTTGCTGGTTGTAGAATGACCCACTCTAAAACTCAGTAAATCTATTTATAAGGAAGCAAGCAATTGTCAAAGTTATGTTTGAACTCCTGTATTTTTAGCATATTGGATATTTTATATCAGGAGTTTAATTGTACTCAAGAAAAATAGCCCGAAAAGGTTTTTATTTAGTGTCGGTAAAGCTGAAAATCTCATGAAAGAAGTCTTCAAGATGCTTTGTTTTGTACCTTACAGGTAAATTGTAAATTTTCTCTTCATATTTTCTAGTTTACTTCTCAAATCTGTCTTCTTTGGTCATATAATTTAGACTTTCCTTATTGATTTGCCATGTAAAATTCACAAGAAGCTGAATTTGTTCATTCGTGTCTTGACAGTGTTTTTCCTTTTACACAGAAATGATTGAGTTCTTTTTTTCCAGGATAGACTTTGTTTTATGTTCCTTAGATTCAATTTGCTGACATTTCAAATACATTGCTGTATTTTTTATCAAGGCAACTGATGTATCCTTACTTAATCTGAGGAGATCGTTTTCCCCGAGCAGTTAAAATCAACTATATCAAGGTTCGGATTGTATGCTGTCATTTAAGAAGCATTGCAAAGATCTGCAAGAGAAGATTAGTGCTAGAAATAACATAATTTGCAAACTGACTCAGCATGAGGAGCACAGCCAGAAGTACTTTGTACAATAGCCTAGTACTCTTGTTTTTCAGGTTAGTGTGCTGCACCTATGTTGCTCATACTAAACATGTGGACATTGCTCTGAACGAATCAATCAGTTACTACAAACTGCCTCAGAGGATCTATCCTTTGGTCAGAATAGCACCTTTCAACATCAGGTGTCAAGTGGGTGCAAAGATTGAAAGGAACGAACACACATCAGATGCTAGACATCCATTACATAGGATAACAAATCAGGGAAGAGAACTGCACAATTTGGAACACAACTTGAAACATATTGCACAGCTCCTTGGAAGCAAATTGCAAGTCAAGATGTAGGCTTTCACTTCAAAGGAAAACCTGTACATGAACACCAGCTTCCATTTACCACCTGGAAGTATCTGAACTGCCAATGAAATAAGGTTTCAAAGTGCAGAAACAATATGGTGAAGTGTGCTAGAGGGAGGGAATCTGAAAATGTAAAATCCTGAACATTTGCTTGAGTGCCCAATGATTGGTTTCACCTGCATTCAAGACGACCTACATTTACCCTCTGCAACTGCAGTCAGAGCAGCAGAAGGGAAAATATTCTGAGATACAGAAGCAGAAGAACTACGAAGGTGGTTTCTGTGCCTTGTTATATACTGTATCTACACCTCAGCTTCCGCGAGGCACAAGATAATATTTGGAACATTTGGAGGTGGAGATATAAGGTAAAGCATAGAGACCACCTTCGTACTAGATTTTAGCTGCCTCGGGAGACTAACTACCTTTGATTACCTATGATCAAGTAGAGGTATAGCAGCCACCTTGATAAAGCATATTGTAATATGTTTGAAACGTTCGCAACCTGTACGTAAAACAACAACCCGGCAAAATGTTGTTGTTGCTGTTGTTATTATTATTATTATTATTATTATTATTATTATTATTATTATTACAAAGTAGGTAATTTCTGATTTCTATTGCTCATGCATCATGAAGCTACAGAATTATTCAGCAGATTTGTCTTCATCCTCTTATTATATCTGAAATATTGTTAACAATAAAACTAGTTTTTGCATCATGCTTTCAGATGAATTGATGTCCTAAGAGTCGTGTTCCCCCAAGTATGTTCTGCTTCTTTTTAAATAAATGATCTTGCTATACTGAGATGGTGTACTAATTTGTTTAAAGAACTTATAGGTCACAATAGTGAAAGTTATTTTCAAATAAAAGGCACATTTTCGAAAGAAAGAAAGAAAGAAAGAAAGAAAGAAAGAAAGAAAGAAAGAAATCTTTTTCTATACTTCTTATGTATTTCTTACAATCTGTGTAGTTCTGTGCTTTTTGAAGCAGTAAGTATAAAAATATAATACTGACCTGCATTGTAGTATGCTTGAGTTCATGTGTGCTAATAAAGGACCCTGAAGCCAAAATGTAATAATTTGATCCAGGGCCTGGTTTTTAGTTATTATTTTTTTAATCTGCCTGAAATAACAGGTGACCACAAAAATCCAGAATGCTACACAAGAAGTTTATTAATGGCCTACTGCAGTTATGAATATTTAAGAGTAAGATTTATGATTTACAGCATGTGCATTAACATCAGGATGCATGTATATGTCTCGTATCCTGTTCGATCCCTATAGTACTGTGAGGGTGGCGGTGTGAATGATGCCTCTATTGATTCTCAGTCTGTTGCAGAAGCCAATAAGGAAAACATAAACTTGCCCTGGCTTGAGTAAGTGTTAAAAGTGTGGAGTTTTTGAGGTGATATTCATTAAAGTAGTAGGGGATACAAGATACCCCAATGGAGGTGAGCATCCGTAAATTGACATTTCCAGTAATATGCTCGATTACAACGGATAAAATTGCTCACAAACATAAACAATGTTGGTTTTGTTACTTTTTTCATTTTAAAATTTCATCAATGTCGTACTGCAAGTTTTTGGTTAGATAGCAGAGTATCCAGCTCATTAAGAATAAGGAAATCAGTGAAATTGATGGAAATGTTTGTAGTTTTTTACTATCTGAAAATGAATGTAATTATTCTCCAGATCTTCTGTTTTTTAAATGCATCTTTTTTGTTTTTTTTCCGTACCTGCTAACTACCCCTGGTTTATAAAATGCATTTGTTTCCATGCCAAAATTGTGATATATCAGTGTAGGATGCAAAGAACATGTGGAGAAATATTCTAAGAAGCTGAGCACTGGAGAGGTTTCTGGAAACTTTATAATAAACGAGATATAAGCTAATTGAATTATTTACTGTACATCGGAGCAAGACGTGATGTTGTCAACTTTAATTAGTCAAGTTGAGGAATGTGATTTTCTTTTTCAATAAATCCTTACGTAATCTTTTTATCATTATTATTATTACATTAACATGAAATTTTCTAATCTTATATTATATGCAAATGGCTGCAGTTTCTGGTTTGTGTTAAGTAAAAATTGATTAATAATGTCTATTTCACACAAACTGAACCCTCAAAAATTCACTTTTTGCCTTAAGAATATGATACAAGAAGCTATTTACTAATATTTACACATGTTTATGACTTGCTCTAGCAAATGTGCTTAGGGAGGCACAAAGGGTATACACCCTTCTTACACTGTTTACAAATGTATCTGGTCTTCTTCCTTTTTTACCACCTTGACAAGTATTAATCTTGCTGCATACAGAACAGTTGCGTTCTTTTTTTTTCTTTTTTTTTTTTTTCTGGTAAAAGTGTAAGGGGTTCTTTGCCCGCCCGCGGGAGCTAAATTGCCGCTTGGTTACCAAACCACTCGGCCGCAAGTTCCTCAACTAATGAAATTGTGAAGTCAAGTCTTGATAGAGATTTGTCTGTATTACCTTCATACAAAATGTGCAAGTTGATTATCATTCTTCCAAAAAGGTGAAATGTCACTTTTTTTCAATACTTTAGTGTCCGGCACTCATCTAAATAGCAGTATAGCATTTGATCTGATGAGTCAACTCCGCCCATTTAAGAATTGTACTGCCGAATAACAGATGGCTTGCTGGTTATAAATAACTTGTTTCCTTTGTTTCCTTTCTTCTTTGATTTCATTTCACTTTTTGCCTCGACTTCTGTAGACAGGAGAAGTACTAGCTAGTGCTAGCACCTGGCAGCAGACTTACCCTGCCAACTACTACAACAAAACATCAGCTTCTACAAGGTTATCAGTGCTACCAAATTTAAAACTTGTTGTATATAGTCTTATTTAATCCAATACTAGCCCAAAACATTTATTATACAGTATTAGAACGGATAAATAAGTAGGAAAATATTTTTTGCCGGAATGTCTGATCAATCAGACGTTGGCGTTTTTAGACTGAACCTCGAACGTCCGATCAGTCGGACGTTGGCGGGTAAAGGGTTAACCACGTAGGTAAGAGAGGTATATGATTGAGGTTAAACTTTTGTATACATAGTTGTATCTTTCTAGATTATTGAACCTTGTATGCTTATCACCTGAACTAAATTCCTCTGTGGATTATTGGTAGTATGTTGGCCCCTGGATCCCAAGCTTGCAGGTTCAAACCCGATAGAAGTACACAAGAGTCCCGTTAATCCGAACCCCGTTAATCCGAAAGTCCGGTTAATCCGAACTGAAATATTCATTTTTTTAAAATATCCTTATTGAAATGAAAGAACATATAGAATGAAGATTTACTTTCATTTTATTAGTCATATTTTACAAGAATAACTTAATGGAAACATAATTACTCATCATAAACCATCAATCACTGGTCGTTTATCTTTACAAAGTGTGTTAGTTTTTTTTGCCGTAGTGATTGGAACCTACTCGAGATGCAGCGTATCATAAACATCAACGTTAAAAATTAAATAATTGAAAAAGAGGTTCAACCTATTCAATACATAAGAGAAAGAAATGTAGTGATTACATTCTTATTTAATAGTAATTAGAAATGGGACCGGTTTCGACCCTAGTCCAGGTCATCGTCAGCCGTTCAAAACATAAAAAACATGAAAAACAATGCATATGAAAAAGAAAAGGATTAAGTGAACTCTGGATCGGTATAAGATGAAATATAAATTGATGATGGGGGTAGAAATTGTGAGTCACTTAAAAGAAAACAGTACGTAATATTATGAATGGTAGTACGGCACACATTTCTTTCTCTTATATATTGAATAGGTTGAACCTCTTTTTCAATTATTTAATTTTTAACGTTAATACTTTCAATACGGAACAATGAAATTTTTATCATAAACATCACATTAATAAACGCTAAAGAATGGACATTTCAAATTACAGTATGTACTGTACTGTATTGTCGAAACTATTTTCCTCTGACCCCAGCTTGGCATATTCGGTCCTAGCTCAGTCCGGTGGTGTTTGAAGGTGCTCAAATACGTGTAAGTAGATTTAAGTGTGCGTAAAAGAATTCCTGCAGGAGAAAATCCTGGCACCTAGGTGTCTCTGAAAACCGTAAAAGTAGTTAGCGGGATGTATAAACAATAAGATTATTATTAGAAAATATTTTCCGGTTAATCCAAAAATTTCGTAATCCGAACAGACTCTGGTCCCAATTAGTTTGGATTAACGAGACTCTACTGTAGTCAGATTTTTGAAGGGGAGGAAAAAACTCACTTTAATACTCCATGTCAAACGATGTTGGCATGTGAAAGATCTCTGGTGGCAATTTGGTGTTCCAAAAGAATTAATTAAAACTCAGCTATAGATTGCCCAACAGAAATCCAATTTTGCTCTGTCATCTGATAAAGTAAAATAGAGCATCAAAATGGATACGCAGGGAGCCTAAAAACATCAAATTGAAACGTCTGCTCATGGTAGCCGAGGCATTATTATTATTATTATTATTATTATTATTATTATTATTATTATTATTATTATTATTATTATTGTAGTAGTAGTAGTAGTAGTAGTAACTATTGGCTTGCATTTGGAAGATAGTGGATTTGAACCTCACTGTTGACCAACTCCATGGCTAAGTGATTACCGTGCTGGCCTTTGATCGCAGGGGTCCCTTGTTCGATTCCCAGCAGGGGCAGGAATTTTAACCATAATTGCTTAATTTCGCTGGCACGGGGGCTGGGTGTATGTGTCATCTTCATCATCATTTCATCCTCATCACAACGCACAGGTTGCCTTTGGGCGTCAAATTGAGACCTGCACCTGGCGAGCCGAACATTTCCTCGGACACTCCCGGTACTAAAAGCCATACACATTTTAACTCCACTGTTGGGAACCCGGGAGAGGTTTTCCATGGTTTCCCATTTTCACACCAGGTAATTGCTAGTATTGTACCTTAGTTAAGGTCACAGTCTCTTCCTTCCCATCGTCACCATTAGACCTATCTATGTTACGGCGTAAAGCAAGTTGTAAAAAGAATTATCATAATCATCATCATCATCATCATCATCTAGAACAAGGCAATAGTGTATCAGAGCAGATTTATCTTCTGTAAGAATATATTCAAATATCAAGTAGTTGAAGACATATCGTATGATGTTCAGATCGTTTTACACAATTTTACTCTCTTTGTCCATGTATTTGATACTTCTGCAGTGTTTAATAGTTTTTCTTCTTTCTCATTTTGCTATTCTTTTCTTCCAGATAAAAGTATTTTGCAGACTAGAAATAAATTGGGAAATACTTCATGTGGCCAGAAAATTTATAAGAATGTAAAAGACAGTGGTAAACACTTGCACATTATTCAGAATGCTTCTTTTGCTCTTTATAACACAACTGAATGTTTTCGGATGTCACCTCAAAAGAACTATGGATGTCCAAGGTGTGGCAAAGTGTATGCTCATAGACAGAGTTTGTATTCTCACAGGCGATTTTAGTGTGGCATATAACCACAGTTTAAATGTCATATTTGTTTGCATAGTTCCACGTTTGACAGGAAGTACAACTTAATACGACATTTGAAGTTTGTTCATGGTCATCCACTGTAAATGTCTTTTCGGTCCTCAGGGAATCATTAGTGAATGCATTTTATTATGATACATAAGAAATGTCCCTGGTGCTCTCAGACAGAATGTCTTCCTTAAATATCTATGAACGTATACTTTTTCACAAATTGAAAGGTCTAATATACCAAATATTTATCCTCCTGTTCTAATAGTTGCATACAACCAATAAAGTTGATTCCCCAAGACCTTAACATTTTATCTCCTTTCATGTTCCTCAAGTTAGAGCTCCCAAAAATAAATTATTTAACGTCCAAAGAACCAGAACATGTCATCACTTGAAATCATAATTTCTTAAACTTCTGTGTAGTAATCATACTTAACTGCAAATGTAGATTCATTTTCAGGGCCAGACACTGTTATTAATAAACATTTAAAGGCCTGTATTTCCAGTCCATAAATTCAGATATTATCCGTCTGTTATTGTCATCTGTACTCGGCCAGAGTGGTCATTATTGTTTTTTTATTCATCCATTGTTTTCTTATTTCTGTCTTCGTTTACAGAGTCATCACTTTATTCAGGCCCGCTTGCAGCTGCACTATGGCGTCGGGCAAGTACCACTATCCTTCCAACACTCCAGTCCTTTCGGTGGACTGCTTCTCTATTTCCTTGTACTCGGTTGACGTTGCATTCTGAGCTTATTGCTTGTCACCATTCGTTAGTGAGTGAGCGAGTTGTCTGTGCCCATGGGACTGTGTTGCTTAACAGCAGGTTTGCAGTGCTGTTTAGTTGTGCGTTTGTAAGGGAAGAAATAGCCAATGTGTCAAAAGAAGATTTGCAGTGAGTTAATGGAAATTTAAGACAATAAATTGCTAAATAATTTTACTAATGTAACCTTGTCCATTCATCTGCTTGATTTTGATGTTTGAGTCTGTGAACGTATCAGCCTTGTGCAGAGATTGGTGTATTGGCTGGCGAGGAGCAAGTACCCGAGGCCGCAGTGCAGCCCCAAGGGAGCCTTAACTTCTTCTTATAATAATAATAATAATAATAATAATAATAATAATAATATATTATAAATATATAATAAATAATATAATATATTTATTATTATTATTATTATTATTATTATTATTATTATTATTATTATTATTATTATTATTATTATTATTATTATTATTATTATTATTATTATTATTATTATTTTCCTCCTTCTTCCTCCTCCAAATTTTACTTACATATGTGTTAAGAAGGTTTTTATTGGGCTTGCTGCCTGTGTACTAACAGAGAAATAAACATCCCTACCTCCACTTCCCTTTCTGTGTTATTTGGACATGAGAATAAAACTAAAAAGAAAATATATATATATATATATATATATATATATATATAATGACTCAAATGGCCTAAAGAGCTTCAATGCTTCAGTATTTGGAATCCATGAAATTAAATTATGGTTCTTGTCTGGGAACTTAATATTTGATGCTCTGTATCTGCTGGGGTGTAATGCTATCTTACTACTTAGTGTATTTATATATTCCTCTGCAATTGATCTTTGAATATTAAGACTGCAAGTGGTGTTGCATCTTATTAACAAGTAACACTCCAAAAATCCAGAAAAATGTCATAATTCTCTTTATAGAAATATTGGAACATGTGAGGGAGTACTTGACAGGATAAATATACTGATATTTCAGTATTGGAAAAGGACGTAATAGAAAGTGGAAACGACGACAAACATCAAAACATAAAAGGGCAAGGACAGTCTCTACTTCTTCATACACTGCCATCTTGTAGTTTTGCTTGGAATCCCTGTCCATGCGTGTGATACTTTAAAGTTCAAAGTTTCATCCTACATAAAACTAAGAAAACAATGTTCCGTAGCTTACAGTCACAAGAGATAAAGTCACAAAATAAAGCTTTCTAGATTTTTTGTGGTGTGTGTTTTTTGTGTTTTTTTTTTTTCTTCTTTGTAACTTCCACACGTGAAGCACACAAACTCATGTATATGAATTAGAGATACATGAAAGCAGCATGAAGTTTGTTAATGATAGATTTAGTATAGAGTAAATGTCTCCTCAGCAGCTTGTTAAACATTTGCAGGGAAAAAAAAAGGATGGGTGCCCGTAAGGCCGGTTTCCAGCCTTAAGAAGTACCAAAAAACAGAACAGATCTCTTGAAGATACTATGAAATAGTATTTATTGTAGAGCATCCGCTCTATTAGGGACAAACAACAGTGTGGTAATGAATGATTTTTTCTTCGTTTTGATAAACAGATTTGTAGCTACATATTGTCTACGATGAGATTTTGTCACCAATTATTTTTAAGATTGCTCTGAACCATGACTTTCTACTGCATATATGATAAAACATATCATGGCAGATTATATACTCTACATAAATGTGAAGGTGTTGCTCTGCTGTGCTGCTTGTGAAAAACACAAGTAACGTAGGTGATGTTCAGCACTACACTACTATGATAGATCTGTTTCGAACTTGTGAGCTATTGCATTGTTGAATCCCATTGGAAATATTGATGAAGACTATGATTAAGTAATTCACCTCTCTTCTTGCAGTGTATTTCTCATCTGAATTCAAAATTTATTTTGATGACTTTCTGTTTGTCGTGCTCCCCATAGCTTTTCATTACCATATGTATGAATAGGGCTCTCAAATTTCTTGGGGTCAAAAATCATGCCTTATTGAGCACCCTTCCTTTTGGATTTAGCAGGCTCTTAAGTCTCATCAATTATTGCTTATAATTTCAGGTGATTTACTAAGCAGCTGATGACTCCTTTCCTGTTAGATGTCTTGCTGTTTGGTGTATGTTTATTATTTTTTCCTTAGGATATTCCTGGAAGTCGTCCTGTATATTTGTTACCTCATATTGTAAGGAATATTCATGCAATTTAAATGCAGAATAGCACCCTGTGCAACTGTTCTGTCATGCCTGACTTAAATCACCACCTATCTTGCACTCTACCTAATTTTATTTCTTTACTTTCATGTGCTTGTTTTTTGTGATTCTCTTTATCTTGGTGGTATGTTCAGCATAGGGTGGAGCGGAAGATGGTAGGACTGAAGCATTGCTTTAAAGATTAACTGAGCAAACGTTTCTTATTTGTCATAGTCATGAAATTTTAGTTATTTTGGATTACTTCAGGTTTTTTTTTTTTTTTTTGTTTTTTTTAATGAAAAGTTATGTCTCCATGGTTCGAATTCCATATAAAACTGGATGTCTCATCATGATATCAACAGTCATATGGGAATTACCAGCTTTTCATTTCTTGTGTTCATCAGTGGATGTTATTTATGGGCTTTCTTGCAGTCCAATCCTCTTCATTTCAGATGATTCTTGTCTATGCCTGTCTCAAGCCATTTATTACATTTCCTACTTTGCCTTTCATCCTGATGTGAACTCTCTTTACATATGGTTTTCTGCTTTCATTGTATGTATATCAATGTAGGGATGTAATAATATCTTTGATTTTGCACATCAATTGACATTATAAGATTGCCCAGTTGTTTTATGTGGCATTGAAATGTTCAAATGTATGACCATATAAGTCTTCACTATAAATAATAGAATTAATTTTTGTAATGAGTAATTGGTAGAACATTTTGTGCGCTAATATGAGCTTTTCTATTCTTTTTCCTATTTTTTGTTTGTTTGTTTGTGATTCTTGTTCAAAACTTCTACATAATTATACACTACTACTAATCTTGTCTTCAATCTTCACAGGTCTTTTGGTCTAATACAGGTTCTAGCTCTTACCGTTTTCTGAATTATGCTGATTTCCATCCACCACACTTCCCTCTTTAGAAATACTTGGTTATTATTGTGTTTATGTGAACTTCTGTACTTTCTGCTACCATTTTTAAAAACATTTTGTCAGCATGACTGTTTAAACTATGTTTCTACCTTTATTTTTATCCTACAATCTTCCCCATCAAGAAGAAAGATCTCAGAGGAATGATTTCCTTGATGAGTATGGATATTGACATGATAAGGAATCTAAGAATCAAAAACAAGTTCATTGAGCCTTATAATGAAATAGATCATGGGGTGGGGGCATGATTAGCTCAGTGGCATAACGGCTGGCTTTCTACTCAGAAGAGTGAGGTTCAAATCCCGATCAATTTTGGATTGAGATTTTTCTCAAAAATGATAAGGGTTCAGGAAGGACATCTGTCCTAAAACCCCTGGCCAAAACCAAATCTGAGCATAGGTGTCTCCAGCAACCCCAGATATTCAAGCTGAAGAAAGTTAGGCCTAGTTGTGAAGTAGATCACAAAGGACCAGGACAGTGTCCATCTTTGAAGAGAACAGCTTGTGAAGATATGACATTTTCTCTTTCTCCCCACGCTTATACAGGCCGATCCATATGAACCTTTTTACGTTTAATGAGTTATAATTTCCGTCTGTAAGCTGGTGTAAGCCTGAAATTGAGTTTAATGATCTCGGTGGCTCTGGAAGAATCTGTCTTGATACCCCTACCATCCATTGTTGCCTATTATGACTATGGTTGGCTATTAATATTCATTAGTTCAAAGTCTCTGGTTTTTGCAGTCACAACACAAAAATGCATTACTCCCTTTGGTAGAGTGTTTTTCATGTGAAAACTTCATGGAAGAGAAATTCCTTGATTGAAACACAATGGGCATATTGAAGAAAATTCAGTATACAGCATGTTCCAACCATAGGATATATAAACTTCATGGTTCTGACCCGTATTGAATTGTAATCACAATATTATTAAATTAATGCCGTAATGGTCCACCTTTCAATACTATAATTAATGTAATTCAAGATGTCTGTCTGTTAGGTCATCGGCCCAGAGGCTGGTTGGATCCTCAAATAGCACCACCAAAGGTTATGCGGTTATAAGGAAACCCCAAAAACCAATGGCAGCACCAAAATGAGGCGTACTAGGCAAGATGAGGAGTGAGGTAGTTTGCCATTGCTTTCCTCACTGGATCAGAAAGTACTATTGCAGCACGACTGACCCTATGAGCAGCACCTTTCATAACACTCAGATGCACAAGTCATGCTCAGAATGTCATTACTCAGCACTACCCATACCCCAGCAGCTTCCATATTGTCACAGACATGGATGTTGACTGGGACTTCGGTGGAAGCTACAGTTTACTCTGGCCTGTGCCAAGAGATGGATGCAAAAGTACTGCATCCATCAAGAAATGACAGCAGGAAGAATTCAAGATATTGCATATATAGTATTGAAAGGTGGACCATTACGATATATATTGTGTTCCAACCAGGCAAACAGTTTTATTGATGTAAGAATGCTGGTGACAAGTGGTTTACTTCTCTGTGAGAGTGGCAAACACAGATGTGGATTGAGCCAGTATTATGTTGTTGATGTTCAAGGATGCTTACTGAACTCGCCCAAGAAATATATGGCACGTCATAGAGCTACAAAGGTATCAAGTTTACAAGCATACAAAGTGCATGCATTGCAGAAATTTAATTGAATGAACCAATAACGCTGAGTAATCTCCCACAATTACTCTGTAATTTAGAACATATAGCATGTTTGCTATTATGGTTCAAAAGTTGTCATTAAAATTATATAGGTGTATATGGATCACACTGTACATTGTTACATTTATCATTTTTATGTTTTTCTCCCCCTTCCTTGCTTCTTGTCCTTGATGTATATTTGGGACATGAGGAGTGATGGGGAATTTGATAACATGAGTAAGTTCTAATAACTTTTGATGCAATGTGTTGTGACTATCAAGTTGTGTATAGAAAAATATAGGAACACATTACGATTATGTTATGCACCTCCAGTGGCATGTTTGATGGTGTGCTTTTGCTTATGGTGCCCTTCACTGATATGTTTAGTTGTGTGTTGTGACCGTTCGGTGCTGTGATGTAGTATGTGTGTTGTGCGCTTCCAAGTGGTGTACTGTATGTGGCTTTTCGGTAAGTGTTTACTTTTCTTCTTTCTTTTCTTCCTTTGATTACACTCTGTGATAGTGGCTGATTGTTATATTATATCTTTCTTTTTATTTTCAGAAGAGATGCCTTACCAGCCATCTCGTAAGCTGCCGAGGATACGTGTGGTTGATGTTATGAATTTATGTGACCTGCAAGCTATGAGGAGACCGAATGATGATTTGTCCCAACCTCAAGTTAATGTTACAGCTCAGTCTGAAATATCAGCTGAATTACTTATTTTGCACCAAGATTATGGTGTTTGCAATAAAACTTCTTCTGGTATTGCTATTTCCATAAATAATGCCACTTCTGATTCTAATGTTCTCACCAATGAAACTTATGGTACTAATCCTCCCAGTAATAATGCTTCTGTTACTGATGTTCCCATCACTTCTGACCCTGATATTTCCAGCAGTAAAACTTACGTTACTAATGATACCAATAATCTTGCATATGTTCTTGATCTTTCCATAAATAATGCCTCTTCTGTTCCTGAGATTTCTAATAATGATGCCTCTGTTCATGTCAATGCTGATAGTGTTGATCAACCAGCAACATCCATTAATACTAGTGATCAACCAGGAACATCCAGTGATACCAGTAATCAACCAGGAATGTCCATTGATACTAGAGATCAACCAGGAACGTCCAGTGATGCCAGTCCGCAGGGAGCTCCAGTATCTTATGTCTGTAATGAATGTGGCAAGTCATATAAACATGCTTCTAGTTTGTTGAGACATAAGCAAGCAAAATGTGGGAGGCCTGAACCATCCAAGTGTCCCCGTTGCCCTTATAAAACAAGGCGCAGAGATGAACTTGTGTGGCATATGTGGAAGAAGCATACTGCTTACATGAATAGTATTGGTTGAAATGTGAAAGGAAATATTACAGGAATATATGTTACCACTTGTCTTTTGCAGGTCTAGGTTGAATTTTGATTAAATCTTTTGGAAAGAGATTGATAGATCTCAATGAAGTCTTGAGGTAATCAGATGTGGTTTTGGATTTTGCTCTTCAGCTAGAGGAAAGTGATGAGTTTGAGGGAATTGCAGAATTTATTTACGTTGCTACTGTTTAATAGTACTTGTTTTCAAATGGTTTTTATCCTGGCACATTTTAGTTTTCATTATCCAAATACAAATGTTAATTTATAGCAGTAAGTTCAACTCCTTCTACTCTTCTCGGTTCTCTGTGGAGTCATTGTTCATAAATAGCCCCCTAGATTCCACCTTGAATTTCACAAAGCTTAGTTACATATGAATTATCCTCTTGTGCAATGTATTTATTGGTTTTTGATTGTCATCAGGTTAATGTGGCCATTCTCATGGGCTATTTAAAGGTGAGGTGGAATATTAGCGCTATGCTGGTGTTATAGGTTTCTTCTTTAACCGTAGCTATTCTTTGTACAGTATTTTTATTCCATTAGGTTAGCACTGCTAATAATCAGAGGATATTAGTCTCATTTATTTAGACATCATCAGTGTAGTCTTTGTGGTCATCTATCCCAGGGGCCGATGACCTTCGATGTTAGGCCCCTTAAAACAACAAGCATCATCATCATCATCATCATCTATCCCATTTGTTTCTTCAAAACTACCTCACTTTGGAGCTTCTAGCTTTTTTCAATTGAAAGATTTTATCCAAAGATTTTTAAGAATTCAGAGTTGAGCAGCTTCTCTTTTGATTGCCATGTCCAATTCCCTGCACATCCATGATTTCTTTTAAAGCTTTTCAGTTTTCATTATGCTTTTCCATTCCTTGATGTTCTGCAACCATGATATCTGGTGTTTGTCAACTCATCACTTGCTGTGTATATGGCCTTTCATTGGCGATATATAGCCAAGGTAAGCTTTTTACTAAATTTATTTTGTGCCTTTGACCATTCTCCTTAACTGTTGTTCTCCTTGAGCTTTCTTTAAAACTTCATAGTGTCCACATTCTGAAAAGTCAGGGGAAAAAATTATTTGGTCTGGGAAATAGACTAAAAATCTGGAAGGTCAGGGAAATCTTCCCCAATGATGGATTTGAGTGTATATTTTTAGGCTCTAGTCTGCTGTAACTCAGGCTATTGTAGCATTTCTTTTTCAGGTTTTTTTTTCACAAGAAGTGCACAAAAATTCTACAGTTTTTGTTGTGCCCTTGTGTAATTTCTCTCAACTATTTTTGTGTTATTCTTTTTTATTTCAGTTCTAGGATGCTTTCTTGAAACTCATGCCAATGGCTAATAAGCAGTGTACATTTAATAAACTTTGGCTTGACAGTGAAGTGTTTCCTGAATTGAGTAGTTGGTTCAGCATATTGTGGTGTTGTAAATCATTCAAACTTAGTAATATGGGTAAACAAGCAGTCACTTCTCATGCTAAAGGACCTACTCATATAAAATACGTGAAAGCTAAGACTTCCCACCCCATAATTTCTACTTTTGCAAATAATACCTCTACTCCAGCACCACTCAAAGATGTTGAGCCAAGAGTTAGCACTACATTCATGGCTACAAAGGAATTTGCAGTGCCAAGAACAAGTCAAAGGAGTTCAAAGATTTTCAGTGTGAAGCCATATGGGCTCTCCAGGTTGTCACTAGAAAAGAATGTTCCCAGACAGTAAAGTTGCTCGAAACTTTACAATGGGCAAGACTGAGGCTTCCTATGTTATAAATAATGGATTAGCCCCATATTTTAAAGAAAGTTTGCAAAATTACTTAAAACAATGCTCTGACTACATTGTTTGTTTTCATGAATCGTTAAACAAATTTCTCCAAAGAGGACAAATGGACTTGTGTGTAAGGTTTAGGGATGTAGATCTTCAAAAAGTTGCAACAAGGTATTGCGATAGTGTATTTTTAGGCAGGGCAACTACGGATCTCTTATTAGATGGGTTTATACATGGACTCTCCTTACCTTTAGGAAATATTTTCCAAGTCATAATGGATAGGCCAAATGTTAACCTCGGTTTTATTTTAAACACTTGAAAATCATTTGCAAGTGCTAAACCCTGAGGGTGAATCTCTTTTTGATATAGGCATGTGCAGTTTGCATACGGTGAGTGGAGCCATGAAAACTGGGATCTCCAAAATTGACTGGGACTTTTTTTTAATTTTTTCAGGTCTCTGGAGAGTCTTTTTAAAGATAGTTCTGCTTGATGTGCTAAATATACGTACATAACAACAAGCACCACATTTCCTTACAAGTTCACTGCAATAAGAGGGTTAGAAAATGAATATTGTATTGATCAAGCTCTTAAAATATATGATCAGATTGACAAATTTGTGAAAGAGTACACTGAAAGAAAAGAAAAGAAAAGAGAAAAAGAAAAAGAAAAAACAATGAAAACCTTCAATATCTTAGAGAAGCTGTGAAGAATTCACTACTTAAGGCAAAATTAAGTGCTTTTAGAAGTATTGAACTTTTCCTTAGAAGATTTCAAAGTCAGAAACCTTTGGTGCCTATGACTGATTTATCATGAAATTTGAAAACTGTTTTGAATATAGACCTAGACCAAATTTAATTCATTATATTCGCCTATATTAGAAACACAAATAAATTGCTTTTGATCTCAAGAGTGCTTTAAATCCACATAAAACAGTATTAGATTGCTGTAGTATAATTTTATTTTTATATTTGAATTACTCTATTAATTAGTTGTACTTTGTTCCTTTGAAATGATGAGATAAAGGTATATGTTAGGCCTACATGTTACCTTTAAATAGTTTTATGTATATTATTTTCCCATAAAGAATTGTTTAAAAAAAAAAAAAAAAAAACAGGAAGTGGAGAGAGAATTAAGCCAGCTATGGGGAATGGTAGAGGCTGGAATTTCCTTTTTGTTCCTTGTAAAACATGCTGTTCAGCAAATTAATTTGTCACTCAGTTTTCGTGAGTCAGGAAAATCTTTCTTTGTAGGTCAGGGAAAGTCGGGGAAACTTGAGAGAACATTTGTTACTATTCCTGCCCAAGATATTCCTTCCATTCTCTTGAACAGCCACATTTTGAAGGCCACTAGTCTGTTGAGTGTGGAAACTTTTATGAGTCCAGAGAACTGATCTCTGAGAATTCTAGTTGTATCTCTTTAATGTAGTGATGGAATAAAAATGCCAGATATTTTATGAGATAACTAGGTCAGTAGATGAAGAATTGAATGACCTACATGTGTTATAAACCATCATTTTAAATGTTGAGCTATGATCTTAAAATTGTCATTTCAGTGTGCATTGTTTTTTCACACATTTGTAGAGTACTATAAATCAATATAACTGATCTCATTCGTATTGGAATTTTGGAAATTTTATATTAAGATATCAAGATGGAAATTGTTCCTTGAGAATTCTAGTTGATCTCTCTTTTAATGTGATAATGGAATGAACATTCCAAACTTAGCTGGTTCGATCCTGGCTCAGTCCAGTGGTATTTGAAGGTGCTCAAATACATCACCCTTGTGTTGGTAGATTTACTGGCACGTAAAAGAACACCTGTGGGACAAAATTCTGTCACTTGTCTCCGAAATCCGTCAAAAGTAGGTAGTGAGATGTAGAAACAATAATATTAACATTGAACATTCCAAATATTTTGTGAGAGAATGAGCCACCAGATAAATGAAGTATTTTTATTGTAAATCATTTTAAATTTAAATATTAAGGCGTACAGGATTATATTTGTACAGTGGAGAGAACTGGCTGGGACCAGCTGCTCAGTGCTTGAGTGTTTGATTGATGCATATTTTAAAACTATTTTTCTGTACTGATGAGACTCTGTTATTGAGGTAACTTATTTATGACTCCTTACTATAATGTTAGATTAGTTGTTAGTGCTATAATTAGTTTTAAAATGATATACATAATGTATTGCTATATATTATTTGTTTATTTAATTCTTTTCTGCTCATTGAGTCAGTGAGAGCTTTGTTGGATCAGTAAATACATTTCTCCTCAATTTTAAGTTTACTGCAGTGGATACTACTTTTTATATATTTATTTATTTTATTTATTTATGCCTTTTTTTCAGTGACGAAGTTAGGGCTCGAGGTCCTTTCTTCCACTTAACCACATATTAATCAAAATCTTAAATAAAGTACTGAGATATTTAAAATAGTTAAATCTCCAAAAAAATATAAAAACCAATGAATATTAAAAACTCTTAATAATGAGTTATCTTCAGGTGCTCACACATTCATACTTCAACCATTCAGTCAGCTGTCCTCAGCAGGTAGTCTTGGCAGGTGACCTTAAATCTTTGTAAAGAGTTGGTTTCTCTGACCTGAGCTGGCAGGGAATTCCATAATCTGGCACCGGTTATTACAAACAATCTATTAATTTTATTTGTGCAGTGCACTGGAATAGAAAGAGAGGATCTGGAATGTGTATTTAAGTTGTGAAATGATGGTGAAAAGGTGAATTTAGAAGAAATACACAGTGGATGACTTTCAGCTAGTAATCTAAACACCATCGTTAAAATGTGTAGCTGCCGATGTTTATCAGGCTTCGGCCATGAGAGCTTTATAGTATGGGGTGATATGAACATAGTGCCCGATATTGTAAATAAATTGCAGGCAGGAATTCAGTGCTCGTTGAAGTTTAAGTGTTTCTTCTCTCGTCATATCAACTAGAACAACGTAACAATAATCAAGAATAGGGAGAACCAGTGTCTGTATTAGTTCGGCCTTAAGCTCAAATGGAAATACATCCCTTTGCCGTTTAAGAGGGTGAAGCGCTCCAAAAATCTTTTTACATTTTTTTTTTTTTTTTTTTTTTTGTGTGTGTGATCAGACCAATCAAGTGTTTTATTCATAATTACACCCAGATTTTTAACTGTTTTACTCTAGGGAATAGTGTTACCATTCAGTAGGATAGGCGGGATTGCAACATTGTTTGAGCAGTTCAGTAATTTTCGTGATGTTTGAGCAGTTCAGTAATTTTCGTGATCCAATTAGGATTGCCTGAAATTTTGTGGAGTTTAGTACAAGAGAATTTCGCTGTGCATATATACTGAGTCATCAGAGGTCATTGTTAATATCTTTTATTGTTTCATCTAAGTCTGAAGTCTTGCAGTGTCGATAAATTTGAAGATCGTCAGCATAGAGGTGGTGTGTGTTATTTCCTGTCACAGATGGTATGTCATTGATATAAATACAGAAAAGTAAGGGTCCTAGAATACTGCCCTGTGGGGCACCACTAAGTTTCGTTTTCCATTTAGAGGCCTTGTCGTTTACTGTTACACGTTGTTGACGGTTACTCAAATAAGAGCTGAAAAACTTGAACGCAGCCAGGTCAAAATTTGGCAATTCCATTTTCTTTGTCATAGTCTGAATGTCTATAGTGTCAAATGTGCTACTGAAGTCAAGAAGGATAAGTATAGTGAGCAGTTGTTTGTCCATAGCGTTTCTAACGTCTCCAGTAACATTCAAAAGTACTGTTGCGGTACTGTGACCCTTAAATCCAGATTGCAAAGGGTCCAAAAGAGCATTTTTATTTAGGTACTCCAGAACTTGCTCATATACTAAACGTTCAAAGTCTTTAGAATCTGCAGGGAGTATGGACGCCGGGACGATAGTCAGAGGGTGATTGTGGGTCTAAACTCTTAGGTACCGGTATAATATTGGCGGTTTTCCAGACAGTTGGGAATGTTCTGTTTAGTAAACAATAGTATGTGCGTTAATATAGGCAGGACAGCACCCATAATGTTACGTATAAAACTAATAGGAATTTCATCTACACCTGTGGCCTTTGATTTAATCGAGTACAAAGTCTTTTTAACCTGATTTTCTGTGACACTGTGAAATGTGAATGGTGGATTGGCTGGAGGGGAGGGCGGTGAGTCGGTGCAGTTAACTGGGGTAGGTTGAATATTTATTCTACTAAAGTAACTGTTCAGTTTGTCAAGTGCAATGTCAGGAGTTGTCTGTCTCTGTTTGTTTTCCTATTTCCAGAACTCTAAGTTGGTTCCATGCACGATTAGAATTTATGTTGTTAGCTGAATTCCGGAAATATGTACATTTTTAAATTTCTGATTAACTGCTTTGTACGATTTCTTAACCTTTAATTACTCGCGTAGGGTCTTTGAGGCCCCACTCCCTTTTTAAATTGTTATATTTTCCCGAAGTGACTACGTGTGACCTTGACACATGCAATAGCTTCATGTAGTGGGGAGGGGAGCTCAGTTCAGTAGTTGGCTCACTGTTGCCGAGTAAGGTACTCAGTGGAGAGCAGTGACCAGGCCTGGAAGACCCCACACGAGTAATTACGTATGAAAATAAAATAAGGTAACTCTTTTCATATTCTTGCACATATTGCGTATAACTAACTATTTATTTAGTTTTGATGATGTGAACGTGTCATACACATATTTTGGCCAGCATCTGAACCTCTTGTGATGTCTGAGAATTGTTAACATACAAAGGTAAGCCTATAACCTACAGTATAAGGCGCTTCCACTTTGACATGAGATACAGTACAGCAAATAGAGCGATTTTCTCTCATATTTCCGGGTTACTTATATTTGTATTTCGCTTTCAGATGAATATGGCTAGAAGGCACAGTCGTCAAGTACAGGATACTGAACAGTGGCTTTTAGAAGAAGAAGATGATGATGATGATGATGATGGTGATGGTGATGGTGATGGTGATGATGATGGTGATGATGATGAAGATGTCCCAGTTGCTTCTGATTCTGATCCAGACTGTGAAATATTCAGCAATCATAAAGCAGTAATACTGATCTCCAGCATGCATCATGATAGCTGTTGAAGAGGCTGAGAAGAAGAAATCGGAAATAGTTCATTTTTATAACAGCATGAAAGGTGGTGTACTGTAGACACAAATGACAAGTTATGCCCTGTTGAAGAGGCTGAGAAGAAGAAATCGGAAATAATTCATTTTTATAACAGCATGAAAGGTGGTGTACTGTAGACACAAATGACAAGTTATGCCAAATTTACAACGTAGCACGGCGAACCAATAGATGGACACACGTCTTATATCATATCTTCAATGTGGTTGGTATCAACGCTTTCGTTGTATGGAAATTCAATTTCCAACCACGAGAAAAACATGCCAAGGAGAGTAATTTTGAAAGAACTCATGAAACCATGGCTGTTGGCGCGTGCTGCTATACCTAGCCAGCCTAGAAATCTCAAGAAAAGACTACGTACAGATAATGGTGACAGGGAAGATATGGAGGAGCTAGACAATTCAAGAAAGAGATGCGTGATTTGCCGTAGGGCAAAGGCCAGGAAAATAAAAACTAGATGTTAAAAATGCAAGGAACATGCCTGTGGAGAGCACATGAAGCAAAACATGTGAGAATTGTGTGTAATGTGAAAAAAAGAACACTGTCATGAACTTAATGATACGTAATGTGTGTTGATTTCTTGTAAACATACTTTTTAATGTGGTGCAGTGTTTGCAGTAAAATAAGATGCAATTGTATTGTAATTAGGGTATTTTTCAATGCATACTGTCCCGGAGGCCTTAAAGACCCCACGCGAGTAATAAAGTGGGAAAACTGAGCGCGAGTATCTAAAGGTTGATACGGTAAGATTCAAAGTCTGTGTCATCTAGGGTTTGTTTATAATCTCGAAATAACATGTCACGGTGGGCCATCATTATCTTGGTTTCTTGATCCAGCCATGGACAAGAAGGGCGAGAAACCTTTATTCGACGTTTAGGGGCATGTCTGTCATATAAGTTCTTTACCATCGTATTAAACAAGTTAACTTCAGCGTCGGTATCATTTAGACTCTGTATATTGTCCCACGGTAGTTGATAAGTGTCATAATTCAAGTAATCCAATTTTATGTCCTTCATATTTCTGATAGTTATGTACTTGGGTTTGTATTTAGGCACTTTGAGGGAATACGATAAATATATAAGGTCATGGGTTGAAATGGATGGTACAGGGATTTGTCCATGGGTTATTACTTTACCTGGGTTGTTCGTTATGATGAGATCGATGAGTGTGTGTGATGAACGGTTTGTTGCATACACGTAGTTCGTGGCTTGTAGCAGGAGAATAGTCGCGTTACAAGTAGTAAACAGATCTAGTAATCAATTAGTCATGAGTCGTATTAAGTAGGTTACAGTTAAAGTCGTCCATAATGATTATGTGTTCATAAATAGCCTGGAAGTCTAGTAAATACGTTTTGAATTTGGTTATATCTGTTACCCAGGCAGTTTGTATATTACAGAAATCGTAACTTTTTGACTGTTGATATTTACTTCAATAAACATGAATTCCGGCCGTGTTCGTACATATCACTCGGCTCTTTAGATCATTTCTACAGTAAATCGCTGTCCCGCCTCCACGCCTTCCATCCGACCGATCGAAACATATTAGATCATGTCGATCGATATCAACCCTGGAAGAAGGAATGCTAGGAGTCAGCCAGGTTTCAGAGATGCGAAGTATATGTAAATTATTTTCCGTTAGTATTGCTTGAATTTCGTCGTAATGCGCCAGAAGAGAACGAGCATTTACATGGCAACACTGTAGGCTGTAAGAAGAGGACGACAATGCTTGTTTGAACAGAGTACCTGCTGAGAAGGGTGAGACAGTTAAACATATTATTTTATTCTATTTTAATTTTATCTCCCTATTCATTCTCTTCCTCTCTCTTCAACTTGTACATCACATAATCGATGATAATTTTTTGATTTTGTGAATGAAAAATAATTAAGTTGGTAACATCTTGAGTAATATATGGTAGTGAAACTTCAGCATAAGCTATACGAAAACATCATCATATTCTTATGTAGTGTTTTCTGCAAATTGAGGGTTTACTGTATGCTTAGGAGATCTAGATTTTAAGTTGTTGTGTGCAAACGACTCAAAATTGTGTTACTATTTTCATAAATAGTTGAGATTTATCAGGTGGTGGTTATGACTATGTTGTAACCTCAGTGTGAAGATATTTGTGCTTGTTGGCTTCTGATCTATACGATTTCATTCTCCAGTGACGATATTATGTCCATGATGTCTCATCCATGCAGTGAGAAACATGTCTTGCTGTTATTTACCTTAATTTCTTATTGAATTATTGGCAAGAGTGCTTATTAAGTTGGCTGTCAATGTGAATATTGTTTTCCTATATTTATAAAAGAGGTGTCGCTCTCAGATGATGCTTTATGGCAACTCTAGTGGCTATGTAGCTGAACGAAGACAAATGGTTGTTTCTTGGAATTAGTTCCTTGTTTCCCATTACATCTGTAATACTACATTTTGTGAGTTATTTTTTCAAACTGAAATTCTTGTAATTGCCAGGTACATTTTAATTAGATTACTTTCAATTCCAGATTGGGTGAAAAGTTTTTATCAGTACCTTTGCCAAAAAAACAGTTAAACAATGATTACTGTTCTTACAGTATGTCAAGTAAACTGTCAGTTTCAAGAGCATTCAGCTACCCCCAAGAATGCTGAAAACAAAGAAGACTACAGTGTGAGGGAGAAAGGGAATGGCTCCTTCCAAGGTTATGCTTGCGCGTGCAGAGGTGAAACCTCACGACCTGTGTCAGTCCACCTGTCCAGACCTCATTATCAAATAGGCGATACCCTACATGGCTGGAGTATTGTGTAGACAGGTCATACACGGCAATGTGTCGCAGGTCATCCTGCATGCCAATTTATACGGAAAATTGGCGTGATGTCATTATCCAGCACTGCACTCTGCCATGTTGACTGCAGATGTATGCATGCGTGCGACGTGCTGTTCTATAAAGGCACCACAACAATTATTATTTACTATAGTTTTTAAAAGTGTACCATTAACAGCATAGATAATAGCAGACTCCAGGCTGCAGAAATGAAGTTTCCTGGGTCAATTCTTCAGAAAACAAGAAGAAATAAGATCCAAAATGAAGTGGTCTGTCAGGAGATGCAAGTAAAACCACCTCTGTGTGAAAATGTGGCCATTTCAAGGTTGAAATGGTTTGGATACACAAAGAGAATGGAACAGATTAGTTGAAAAAAGGGTGTGAAAAAGATCTGGAGGCCAAATGAGGAAAATTGAATTTTCCAAATTAAGCAGGACCCAGAAGGAAGAGGTATGGAATGGTGTAAAGTCCAATCAGAACCAATATACTTAGATAGACAGAGACGAAGAGCACTCTTACACTGTACTCACGCAATTTGACAGTTGTATGATGATGATGATGATGATGATGATGATTGACTTTTCAGCCAAGATAGTATTCGTGATTATATTCTCAATGAGCGGAATATACAGCATATTTGGTTTAATCGTACTGTGCATTTTGTAGATTCTAAGCCGTATGGGGATTTTTCAAAGGCTGTAAAGATATCCTAACTGTTTCAGCAAGCATTGTACATATGATCTTTGTAATATTGGCCATTGAGATTTTAAATGTATGTTTTGATCATTGTTGTATTGTTTGTGTTTTTTGTATCTGTGATATATTGTGCTGTGTATTAGGTAGTTATTAATGTTGGAATTGATTATTGTAAAATTTAAAGACATATATTTAATACAATATAATATACCCAAAAGTAAGCCTATTGTTAACATAATATATTTTTGAGATTTGTGTCAATGTTGTGTAAATGTTCCTTCCACAGCAATGGCTTATATGGTGGAAGTCCCCAAACATTTGGGGTGTGCTGGTGACCAGGCTATTCAAAAAGTGATACATCATTGACTGTTTGAAAGTGTTGTAGAATGTGCAGAAAACATGTCCCATTATCCGAACGCATACACAGTCAGACATAACCGAACCCAAATTCTACAGTAGATGCCAACCAGACACTGGAAATTTTAAATTTATAATAAACTGAATTTATGATGCAATGATATACTTGCAAGATATTATGATAGTATTCTTAAGTGTGCATATATAGATATGTAAGCAGTAGGACTATATTTTTGAGAATAAAGTATTAATATAATTATTTAAATATTGTAACAATAGATGTTTTGTAGTAAGGGTTGCAGTCTGATTTGCAAAGTAGAAATAGGCTTATATATAACTGAACAGTAGAAACTCCTTTTCTAAAGAACTTGTGTTTGTGTAGGAATAATAAGTTGTTCTTGCTATATATATATATATGTACTAGCAAGATACCCGTGCTTCGCTACGGTATTATAATGAAATTTATAATGGAATGTTTAACGTTTCATATATAATCCGCCAAAATTCGCGATCTGACTTGTTTCCTGAGAGATTGCAGCAAAGTTCCTCCCATTTTTCAATCTTTCTTTCCAGCAATCGATTTCATAAGTCCCAGGCTAGGTCCAGGTATTCCGCCCGGTCATTTGGGTCCCTAAATCTTTGCCATCTTTTCCTATAAGCATTTTTAATATGGATCAAATTCTTGAGCAGATCCGGCATGGTGTTGTTTTGGGTGCCGTGGCGGTACTGAACCCGCGGCTGGACTGCATTCATAGTCATTACCCAGCCAGGACCCGTTTCCAGCACGGTCCACACATTTTTACAATAGTCCAGAACATTATTATTATTATTATTATTATTATTATTATTATTATTGGGGTGGGTGACATTAGTTGAATTTAGGTTGTTGTTATTATTATTATTATTATTATTATTATTATTATTATTGATGTTCTGGACCTGCAGCAAGATGCAAGACCGCTACTTGGCCGTAAATTACATCATTACATCATTACCAGCACCATTGTCACGCGTCGGCAAGTGTGCGGGATTTCTGGCGATACGAATGATATACTTTCGTGCATTATTGACCTTGTTATATAGGTGATCAATTGCACAGTCAATATCATTCCTATCGTTAATTTCAAATGTGTTTACATGTGCCAGGAGAATCTACTGTAATCTAACTTTCAGTTCTCCAAAGGAAAAGATGGCTCTTGAAAATGCACCCAGGAGAGATTAAAAATGATCGGTTTATGATCAGAATAAAGTGTGTTATGAACAGTAAAATCAATTGGTCTCAACTCCTTTTTCACCCCACCGCCGTTAAGTTTAAAAAAGACGAGTGTTCATGGATCACGGCTGTCTGCGAATTGGTCATTCCAGCTCTGGAACTTTGGAGTGTTAGATCGGCAGCGTAGTACTGTTAGTTAAGTGAGAACATGTGTGGTTTTTCATTTGATTATTTCATATAAAAGGATTGCTTTTAATTGCACCATTCCTACTGATGTCATTGTAATTACCTATGCTCATTTCAGTTTGGAAACCACTAAGACAGTCTTTCTGAGGATGTAAAAAGGCAGGTAGAGAGTGACTATCTACCATTATAATGAAAACTTCTCAACCTGTTTGTGATTTATATTAGTCAGGCGGGCCTACCATTACAATGAAAATTTCCTAACCCAGTCTTCATATGAGGACAGACCTTTGGTGATTTGCCCGTCGCGTTTCTAGGGTAACGTTAAGAGCTATGCAATTTAATACAATCTTGCTCACAACGTGTACACTATCTAACCTAGAATTCTGTATGCAATGTAGAATTCCGTAGTGAAGCATGGTACTGCAGCTAGTTGTAATATAAATGTATCCTCAAAATTTCATTTCTTTATGTCCAGTAGTTTTGGCTTGGCGATGATGAATGAGTCAGTCAGTCAGTCAGTCAGTCAGGGCATGTTCTTTTATATATATACATATACACATACTGTTCACCAGTGACTGGACAGGAGAAAATTTGTCCTCATGTTGATATATTTTTACCAGTTAGTCAGTAGGTGATCTGGGTATTGTAAATGTTAAGCAATGGCACTTACACTTTTGTGGTGGAGTGCCTTGTGATTGAGAATTCCACCCATTTTGTGATATTTGTTGGGTAGATCATCTGTTACTCTTCTGTTGTTAAATTTCAATTCTTACAGATGTTTCCCAGAATGTTTCTCCTGTTATTGAACTTATTAGATAATGCATAATTTAGTTTTAACTAAATGGTACATAGGTGCATTATCAAGTTTATGAATCTTCATTCTCTTAGCTGACTGGAAGTTAATTTGCTCCTTTTGGAGATTTTCAAAGGATTTAAATATATCCTAATTGTTTCAGATAACATTGTACATATGATCTTTGTAAAATCTCAATCTTGATAGCATGAATTTTCAAAATTGACAACCCCCAAGTTTTTGTCATTGAGGCAGCTAAACTACCACTCAAAAACAAAAATGTTCTCATGGCTTTTGTATATCCTCCTGAGGTTGCTTTACATCGGGTCAAGCAGTTCTCTGCTGTTCTCTATCATAGGCTCTCTCTCTGGTTTGTAGGAATGACAACTGGTGTCCTTCATGGCTGGTGGATATCATCAGTCACCTAAAACTATATGCTTCCTTCTGAGATTTTTTTCCAAAGCCCATCACATTGGCTGTGGATAGTGGGTGAACATTCCACTGTAGCCTTACCTGTAAAATATTGAACTCTAGATACGACAGTAAGGATTTAACCCTCGATGACTGTTTATTTTCAGCCATAAATATGTAGAAGATAGTAACAAGGTGTGACTTCTTCTTCTTCTTCTTCTTCTTCTTCTTCTTCTTCTTCTTCTTCTTCTTCTTCTTCTTCTTCTTCTTCTTCTTCTTCTTCTTCTTCTTCTTCTTCTTCTTCTTCTTCCTCCTCCTGTGAGCTCCTGGTTGGGCTGTGAATCATTAACCTCCATCCACTTCTTGTACCCCGCATGGAAACACAAGAGATGTACATTGCTTCTTGAGGTACTTCTTAGATCTTTGTTATAATCCACTGCAACGCTTCATATAGGCTATTACTGCGATGGGCTTGCCATGCCCAAAGCCCTAAGCTATGATTATTAAGTATTGGGTAAAGTTTTCGAGTCCTCTCTTTGCAGCAACATATTTTATTGCCTTTTTAATAGCCAGTGGTAAAGACATACAGTATAAGTAAATCTAAATGATCAGAAATTTCTCTGAAAATATACTGAACCAAACCAAGGACCTTATTTAAAACTGGACAATGGCAACTTCGTCAGTGCCCTCTGCTAAGTCATTGGCACTGACCAGGCATCCTGAGCTGGAGATTACTTACGGTAAAGTGGCCAGTTCTCTTCTACTCTTTCTTTAGCCAACAGTATGTGGCCACCCATCCAAGTGCTGACCACATTCAGTGTTGCTTAAGTTTGGAGATATCAAGGAATTTGGTGTTTCAACATGACTTCATCGTTGATCTAAAGTTAACAACATAAATTTAATTTTGTGGTAGGATCTAAATGTATTTGTGATGAAAGGTATTTCCCAAACAGCACTCAAAACCACAGTTAACTGCATCATATACACTATTAAAATGCACCTCTATTATGGGCCTTGGAGGTTTTGGAAGAATAGATGTTTAAAGGCTTTTGCTATCGTTAACTTTAGCACTAAGTCTACTCTATGCCCAACTGCTTATGTCCTAAACAGCGAAACTGGTATACTTATTTCTGATATAGGCTCTGTGATTTCTAGTGCCTTGTGACTCTCCTGTAGTGAAGTTGCATTACCAAATAGACTTCCTAATGGGGGCGTAAACCAGTGTTGTTCCTGATTAACCTAATGCACTTCATCTTGGGTAGACATTCCCCTTATCATAATTATATTAAGTTATACTAAGTGACAGGATGATGCTGATTGTAATTTGACTAAAAAGCCATAGAATTATCAGCCCCTAAATGATTGGATCCTGGCATTATTATAATAGAGATGTTCTCCAAAATTTTATAGCTCCTTTGAAAATAATTCTGTAATGTTAGATGCATTTTATTTTTGGGGAAAGCATGTGTGATACAGAATTGTTTGGATTTGCTGTTAAAATATTCTGATTTATGTGCTAGTAATAGTGGAATTTTAAAATATTCTTGGTTTTTATGTTGGTGTTAATTCATTGTTTGCCCATGTGTAAAGCATGAGGATCAGGAAATGTTAATCTTACATTTTATAATTAGAATATCGAAGATATGACATTTTTTAAAGCCAGTTGATTAGAGATTGAAGAATAGTTAATCTTGTTTAGTATTCTTTGAAATGTTGTTTCATTGGAATTAAGTAGTGTTACAATGCTGAGCAATCATACAATGTATTGCAGTTGTTGTTTATTCTTGCTTTATTATATGAAGTAATAAAAGTGTTAATTATATACTTGATGTTACCATATGTATTTATATATACAGTATATCTGCCCCTTACCCTGTTTCCTGATATAGGATCAAGGATGAAGTGAGATGAAATTCATAGCATGTATTTAAGGCCAGATACCCTTTCTGGCACTATCATCATTTGAGGGTCTAATGAAGATGTAATGTATTTAAGGCCAGATCCCCTTCCAGGCACCATCCTCATTTGAGGGTCTAATGAATATGAAATGAATGAGGGTGATCGAAATTGGGTAAGAAGTTGGAAGAAATTGACTGTGTTCTATGAATAGGAACTGTCCCAGCATTTGAAAATGGGTTCAAACCCACTTTTCTCCCGAATCCAGAGCTTGGTTCCATAGCCGTAGCACGTTAACATGCGTGGCCACTCACTCTCTCTCTCTCTCTCTCTCTCTGTGTGTGTGTGTGTGTGTGTGTGTGTGTGTGTGTGTGTGTGTGTGTGTGTGTGTGTTTTTGCTTACATGCATTCTGTTGTATAAATTAGTGCAATAGTTTGTTTTTCTTGTTTTATACATAATGAATGCTTGTTACTGTTATGTATAGTTACTAGGTTTTCTTCCATGTCTACCTAGAATATGTCTACTTGAGACAGTACATTACAATCTGGCAGATATACAGTATTTTCAGATGTGGAGGACATTGTGGCACCTTCTTACTGATGTGTGACTTGTGTGTTATTTACTTTAGTTCTTCAGCAACTATATTACATGTAGCTCCCTGTTCTAATGTACTAGAGGCCAGGAATTTTTTTTTTTACGAGTGTAAAAATTGAATTAGGCTTCAGTAAGGACTAAAAATTTCATAATGTATAAGTGTTCTGAAAGTGTTTGCTTGTTGGGTCATATTCAGCTAAGACACTTTCCTGTCATCAAATTGGAGTGACAGTAATATAATGTTTCTGCTGTCTGCTCATTCACTGATCCAGATAAAACAAAAAATGTACCTGCTATCTATTTTGAGGATCCTGTGAATCTTTCAAATTATTTCCATCTTAGAATGCAAGAAAGACTTCCCTTTCGAACAGATCAGGATCAGTGTACTTCATTTTTCAAGGATTAGTCTTTTGTGCTGTGTCTGCTCTCTCTTCAAACTGACCCAGTGTTTAGAGGTAGGTAGACTCAATGTCTTGATTCTCAGAATCTATATCTCTGCAAATCTATATTGATAAAATATTTAAGATTCCAGAATATTTGGTAGTCTCTGTTCACTGATAGCCTATTGAATAATGGGTATCATTCTCAATATGCAATTTTTTATTTTACGAAATAAAAATATCACACGAGAACACGTTTTAAACAACTTTATTATCACTGCGAAACTTATCCTAGTCTTGTCGATCTCTCTTTTTACACAAAAACACACTTCCAACTTCTTTATTTACTTTCCTCCCAGAAGAAGAAGAAGCCAATCCTGCTCGAGAAAAAAAAAATCACACTCTAAAACAATCTACATAGAATATATACATGTTTCACATCAGAGACCTAATGGTGCTGTTTCTTGACGCCATATTGGAAGTCTGAGTGTCCGTACGTCCGTTGCTATGTTAAGCAGGATAAGCATATGTACGTTATACGTCCAGGGACACGAAACATAAATATATTAACATAATAATTTCGACTCATCATAAAACTTCAAAATACGATTATTGAAGGTTTTATCATAATTAGGATTTCTGTCCTACGACAATTGTCCCCCCTAAAACCTTCAATACTCATCCCGGGCCTTCCCTTCTCCAGGTCCCAAATTACATCTAGGCGTCTTGATATCTATGTCTTCAGTTATTCCATCCTCCAGGACAGGCATCGGTGCATGTTGATCCTCTCCGGAGTCCATACTCCTCCGGGACCCCCCAGAGAGTGCCCACTCTCCGCTCCCTCCGTTCCCCTGTAGGGGTCGAGATAACACATTCTCCTTGATAAACCTCACTGCCATTTCAGTCGTCTTTTTTCTTGTTCTTGGAAGATTCACCTGTTGTATCTTCTGAGCTTTTCTCACCATACTTCTCGATTTTTTTCTTATTTTCAGCTGTTTTACTATCTGGTTGATTCTTATCTCCAGATGCCTTTTTGGTCCTTGCTTCTTTTTCAGCCTTTCTCTTGCCAACCTTTTCTGATGAAGTCTCTCAGCCTCTTTTTTAAGAAATCTATCTTCACGATAACGTACATATCGCCGTAAGTGTGACCTTGAGTGATAATGGATAGTTATACCTTTCTCTTGTTCATCATACCATGACAAGTAGGTATGACACAAATCATAGTAGTACACCTTCCGGGCATATTCCGCACCTATGGTTTCAGTTTTATCTTTAGATTTGGATTCGATTTCCTTCTCTTCTTCTCCCCCGGCTTTCTTTTCAGCTTTTTCATCTCCTCCGCTTTCTCCTTCCTCACCATCAACAGAACCTACTGAATTAAGAATCATAAAGTTGACAAGGTTGAGCTCCTTTTCATCATTCTTTCCACCACTCTCTTCATTGTCACTCTTGGATTTGTCAGCCAAGAGAGCCTTGAACTTGATGTGATCCAAGGAACACAGATGATGTTCATAAGACATTAGTGTATTGAATCTGTGTTTACACACCCGGCAATATGGATTCAAGAATTTCACCATATTCTCACGGTCCTCAGAAGTCATGTGTGTTGATTTGGGCTGCTTGTAATTGAGCTTACAAATGGCACAGAACTTCGTTCTATCAGACAGTGTATACCGGTACTCTTCAGTTTCCTCTAGAATGCGTTGCTTTTGATGTTGATTTATACGCATTTGCTGCAAGGTCTGCTTATGTAATAATGATTGTTTCCTCATGGTATTTATGTGTTTAGATGAATAAAGGTGCATTTTGTACTCCTGTACTGTGTCACACTGTATTAAGCAATGAGGACAGGACAGATCATTCGCAGGTTTCTTTCGTTGACCTTCTTCAGTTGTAGAATGAGCATCAAAATCTTGATCTTTTGCATTGTTAGCCTCTGAAATGGTTTTCTCTTCACCTTTCTTCTTCTTGACTTCGTTTTCCAAGGTGTGCATATCGCTTACTACTTTATCTACATATAATTCTACGCTGTTGCTTTTGTCATTAATTCTTGAAATATCCTCTTTCAGATCTCTTATCAAGGAATCTATTCGGCCTTTTATCTCTTGGGCCTGGGCCTCGATTTTCCCTTAGAGTTTTTCAGATTGTGTCCCAATCAAAGTAGTTAGTTGCGTAAGCATACTGCCTACCAGGTCGTTGGCTTCCTTCTCCGAGACGACTTCAAAATCGAAACTGCCTGGGTCTTCCTCATTTTCTATCAGATCCTGGCGTAGCCTCACTTGTAGTTCTGCCTTGCTCCCAGCCGTCGGTAACCCTCGGGATATCAGCGCCTTTCGTAAAATCACTATGGTCATTTGATCAATTTTCATCGTTAAGTTTCGGAAGTCCTGCCACACTCGCCAACTTATCGTTCTCCATATGCGATTTTTTTTTTTTTTTACGTAATAAAAATATCACACGAGAACACGTTTACGTATTTCTAAACAACTTTATTATCACTACGAAACTTATCCCAGTCTCGTCAATCTCTCTTTTTACACAAAAAAACGCTTCCAATTTCTTTATTTACTTTCCTCCTAGAAGAAGAAGAAGAAGAAGAAGCCAATCCTGCTCGAGAAAAAAAAACCAATCGCTCTCTAAAACAATCTACATAGAATATATACATGTTTCACATCAGAGACCTAATGGTGCTGTTTCTTGACGCCATATTGGAAGTCTGAGTGTCCGTACGTCCGTTGCTATGTTAAGCAGGATAAGCATATGTACGTTATACGTCCAGGGACACGAAACATACATATATTAACATAATTTCGACTCATCGTAAAACTTCAAAATACGATTATTGAAGGTTTTATCATAATTAGGATATCTGTCCTACGACATAGGTTGACTTTGAACTCGTATCCTTGCTGTGCTGTTAAATTATAACTGACAGTGTCGATAGCTGCAGTCACTTAAGTGCGGCCAGTATCCAGTATTCGGGAAATAGTGGGTTCGAACCCCATTGTCGGCAGCCCTGATGGTTTTCCGTGGTTTCCCCATTTTCACACCAGGCAAATGCTGGGACTGTACCTTAATTAAGGCCACGGCCACTTCCTACCCACTCCTAGCCCTTTCCTGCCCCATCGTCGCCATAAGACCTATCTGTGTCGATGGAACGTAAAGCAACTTGCAAAAAAAAAAAAAAAAAAAAAAAAACAACCTTTTGTGATCTGTGTTAATATAGTCATAGGTTTGAATTTATTGTTGTACAGGCTAGAAAGGCATACATACTTGTACCTTTATGATAAAAGAAACAAAGTGTTTTTTCTTTATTGCAATTTTTGTTTATCATCTGAGAGTTGACCATTACTTTGTGATTATGGTGATAATATTAATTTAGAAAGTGATTGATGAGGTGAATTTTGTTGTAGGAGAAACAGTAATGTTTGGAGGATATGGAAAATATAGAATCAAGCATATGAGAAAATAGGTTGTTTTTTTTTTACCTACAAAACTGCTTTTCTCTTTTTTTATTTTAGCCTATAAAGAATAAGATGACCGAAATAAATGGATTCACAGAAAAAATATCTGATTTAAAAAAATTATTAGCAAGATTATAAAGCCATCTATGTTACAAAATAGGAAAGAGAAGGTTTTAGTTGAAGTCCATTTTAAAGTTGCTGGTGAAAACTATTGTGGAGATACTTAAGACATCCATCAGGGTGATAGTTGGTTCTCTTGAGAGATGTAATCCAGTTGTTGCTTTGTCTTGGTGCTCGTTAGTCTTTACTATTGGCATGAAGATGAACTGATCATTTTTATTTTTTTTTTATTTTTTTTTACACAGCAAATTTTTTAAGGAGAAATTTTAATTTTCATATTAGGCAGATCTATTATAACTAATTAAAAGAAATTTTTAATTTTGGGTAGATTTATTTTTCTTTTTTCATGCTGTAAACCTGTATATAGTCGAGTTTTGCCAATGTTCTATATAGGTTTCATAACTGTGTTTAAAAACATGCTGAAATTACAACGAACACATCCAAATAATTCCACAGCAGGGCAGATTCCTTAGCTCCAACTTCTGATGACATCTAAACACCTGCACTCAATCTTTTCTCATCTTTTTCTTTTCCCCATAATGAGAACTGCTGAACCACAGGTGGTGAATTCCAGATATAGTAGCTATTTGTAGAGTAGAGTATCATATTGAAAATGTATTGTCCCAAGCGATCCAGTCGGTCGAAGGAAACGCCCACCAGTTACTCGCCTAAACAAAGAGACTGGGAAAGAAGGAATGTACTGTTCCATATACAGTACCTGTCCTTGCATCACAGATCATCTAAAATGTATAGGATGGTTAAAATACTGCTAAACGATCCACTTTGGAGGATTGGAAATTTTCTGTTTAAGGGCTTATGCTGGCTTCAGTTTCCGCGTTTGACAATTGCTACTTAATCAAGAGTAATTTGTATTATATTGTACGCCAAAATCAAGATACTGTGGTAAATTTCCATTAAAGACAAGTTTCTGTTTAATAGAGGGGTCCATTTAAGACAGGTTTTACTTCATTAATAATTTATGTAGATGTTTATATTCAGTTGAGGGAGCCATGGGTTTGATTCCATGCTGGGCTGGGGTTTTAACTGCACATAGTCATATCCTCTAGTTCAGAGACTGGGTGTTTGTGTTCATCTTAATACACTTCTCTTCAGGTACCTCACTACGAACCACTAAAAACAAATAGTGGATACATCGCTCTGCATAGGGTTTAGCTTTGGAAAGGCATCCAGCCATGAAACAAGACCATATCCACATGGAGTGCTGACCCTAATAAATGGAGAAAAAGGCCAGGAAGAAGGAGACAGATATGATATTACATGGCTCATTCTGTGCACAAATATCATGGTACTGTATATGTTGCTGCCTCCTGTGGGGTAGGAGTGGGTATTATATGGTCATTGGATGGAGCCAATCATCATATGTCTGTCGTTAAAATAAATTGTGATAAAGTTATTCTGGCTATTACTCTTTGAAGACATGTACTTTACTCTTGGAGAGATAAGTTGGAGGGTTATTTCCATTTGTTTGCTATATAATCCAGGTTATTCATGGACCAGGCTCTTCAAATTTGAATATAAATTTCTTTCTGTCTCATTAAATAGTAACACCTGATGGTGATTATGAAGAGTTCCCTATAAATGGAAAATATGAATGTTAAGTGGTGATACTTATAATCACTTCTGATGAATTTATATTATATAGGGTGTTAGATATTAAGTTATTACTCTCAAACAGGAAACAAAACCATTCGCCTCAAAACCATATAATTGCTTTCAGAATCAGACCATCACTCTTGATGTCAAAGCAAATTTTGGAAATCCTTTACACCCAAGTTGTATCAGTCTTTCTTTTAAACAATAGAATTATCAGTCTGCATTGAACAATCACACACATACCTAGCTCCTTTCACAATACCCTTTGTATTTCAACCAGATAACATGATGGCTCACAGATTGCTCATTATGAATTTAATCCTGGCCAGTTGATATGGGAATTTGGGAATAAAAAGGCACATCTCTGTGGTTTGGATTTCATGTAAAACTGGAGGTCCTGTGGTTATAATTACACTATCAACTGTCGTGTAAATTTACAAGCTTGCTTTTTTTTTTTTTTTAAACCAAGTAATTTGTCATCCACCAAGATGTAAACTTTTGAATACATTGATACAGAGTGCACCGATGTCTCTGGCCTAAGACGGAGTCTCGGCCTGCAGGAAACATTCGAACCGCATACTAGCTGATGACGCGGCTAGTGCTGATCTAGTCATTCACTTTATATTTGACAGTGGATTAATCAAGGTTGTGTAAATTTCAAGTGTTCTGTTACTCAGGGACCTATGTTCCCTTAATTTTTTTTCCCACTTTATTTGTTCAGAGAGGATGATTATCTAGTTTTACTTCTTAAAACAAAAATCACCACCACCATGTTGATACCGGAATCGGTGAAACCTGCAGTGGTTTAAAATGTGAAACCGAGCAAGTTAGACTGCGTAGTTTCTACTGTGTAGCTGTAAGCTTGCATTTGGGAGATGGTGGGTTCAAAACCCATTATCTACAAGGCTGTAGATAGTTTTTGAATTTTATACCAAACAATTGCTGGGGCTGTACCTAAATTAAGGTCACAGTTACTTCCTTCCCAGTTCCAGCCCTTTCTCATCCTACCTGTCATTGCCAAAAACCTAGTGTGTAGTTAAAACACTGGTAGACCCAGCATGTGACCGCGTGGTTTGAGTCGCGTAGCTATCAGCTTGCATTCGGAAGATAATGGGTTTGAATCTCACTGTCGGCAGCCCTGAAGATGGTTTGCTGTGGTTTCCCATTTTTACACCAGCAAAATGTTGAAGGCAATAATTTCTTCCTTCCCAGTCCTAGCCCTTTCCTATCCCATTGTCGCCATAAGACTTATCTGTGTCGGTGTGACGTAAAGCAGATTGTAAAAAAAATCACTAACAGAAAGAAGTAAGATGTGAACTGAACTTCATTCTTTTGTTGTTTTCCTTGTGGTTTAACATCTTACTAACTCTGATGGGTTTTCGGTGACAATGGGATAAAAAAGGGGCTAGGACTGGGAAGGATGTGCTTATGGCCTTAATTGAGGTACATCATCAGCATTTGTCTGGTGTGAGAATAGGAAACAGTGGAAAACCATCTCCCAAATGCAAACTTACCTCTATGCGGTTCATACCATGTAGCCAGCTTGCTCATATTTAAAATTGAGCGATGAAGAAACACATTTCAAGTATTTACTCCTTAAAAAGAAGCCAACTTTGTAAGAAACTTCTGAGATGGTAAGTACATACACCAACTGGAATTTCTATGTCATATGTACAAGCCACAGCACAAGTTAGTACTCTAATTTTGAGTGAAACCTGCCTGCGTGTTGTGTTTGGTGCCTAATCTCAGCTCGCAACTGCAGTGTTGAGGCAAGTTTCATTTCCGGGAGTCCTGACTCCTGTTAACTAGCAGTCATTCAAGTTCATGCCACATTTTTAGGTTGATTCCATGAATGAAAAGGAGATGTTTCTATTTTAATAGAAAATAAGATGAATGTTGTAATTCTGACTGCATGAATGTTGTGAGATACCCTTTTATTATGATCTTCAACTGTCATAGTCCCACACGTCTTATAGTCTGCATCTCAGAACTGATGCAGATTCTACTGCTTCTAAGAAAGTCCAATGAATGTAAATTTTATTTTTCTCTTTCTATTGAATGACAATAAAATACTGATTTGTTTTATCTGAGAACTGTCCATATTAATATTAGTGGTAGTGTCAGCCTTTGGATCTCAAGATTGCAGGTTTAAAACAGGGAGAGGTGGTTGGATTTTTCACTGGTGGAGAAAATTTCAGTTGGCGTTCCATGCCATATGTTGTTGGCATCTGAAAGATCTCTGGTGACACATTTGGTATTTAATGGACAAAATGAATTAATACTCAGCTAAAGATCACTCAACAAGGACTATTTCTTTGCAATCTGATAGAATTAAACAGAACATTGATTTGTAGGTGGCTTAGATGGTGTCCAAATGCTTGCACTCAGTAGCTCATGCCATTGGATTCTTTTGATTATTTTATTAAATTAGTTACTGAATACCTCCAGGAAAGAATTGGGTGCATAGGTGATTGTGACATTTATGTACATGAATTAAATTATTATTAAAGTAACAAAATTCAGATTTTTCTCTCATCTGTTTGTACTTTAATCTAGATTGAAGGTAAAATAACATTAAAATCAGCAGTTTTTGACACTACCAATTGTTTTTGATTCAGAAAAATAGTGATTATATTACACATTTATCTAAGTTACTCGTTCCGTTCTTTGCAGTATGTCCTGTACTTCAGTAGTGGGTTTGGCTGGATTTTGTCCCTGCTATATCTATGTCCCTCATCTTGTGTAGTATATTCTCTTACCTTTGAATTTTCCTTTGGTCCTTGGTGATAGAGAGATGCTTTGTGTCCATTCTCGTTGTATTGATACTAATATATTACCATGAATTTTATTTCCAGGTAGAGGCAGACATCAATTTGTTCAAGGGAAACAAATGTGGTCAACTCCATCATCTTCCAATTATGACAACTTCATGGAGTACAATAGTGACCTTAATCCTGCTCCATATAGAACGAATGTGACAGTCGGTAGCACAGTGCAATCTGTGACCCCGAACCCAATACGACACAAATGTCCTTTTTGTCATAAGTTATATGCTTCTAAAGGCAGTATGTACAGGCATAAGAAATATGAGTGTGGCAAGGAACCTCAGTTCCAGTGCCCGTTTTGTTCAAAGAAGATAACACGTAAAGATTCTTTAGCAGGACATGTGAGAAATGTTCATAATGTTATGTTCAGTAACTTTTAAGCATATGGTGGTACTTTGATAGTTATGTTGAAGTTATTGTTAAATAGTTTCATATGTCTTATATTCCTTATTTATTGTAATTCTTTTGAAATGATTCCTGAAAGGATCAAATCAGATTTTTCTCAGCTACTTTGCAAGTGAATGTTGCCTATTTGTTGATGATATGGTGCCCTTTGGAACAGTTAGAAACCCTCTCCATCTTGTATAGTGACTTTCAATATTTATTGCATAATGAAAGGTTGTTCATATACCCATACCCATGAACATATTTGTTGGTGGAAATCTGTTACAACTGTCTTTGTTAAATAACACTAGTTATGAATTTTACAGTAAAATCTTGAAAATATTTGACCTGATTTGATTTTGATTGTGCTAAACCCTAAAAATTACTTTTCAGGCACAGTGGAGTTTACTGACTGTAATGAATTTAATTTATTCAGATCTAGAGCAAAAGCTATGTTAGTTTTTGTAAGAACTTGCTGATATTTTTCCTGCTATGATGTCAGATTGTCTCCTCCCAGTAAATAAAACATACAACACAATGATGAAGTCAGAAGTGAAACCATATGAGAAAGTTTACAATATACAATGTATACATATAGTCTATTAAACAATGACACAAGCAGAATTCAGGCAACAGAAATGAGATTCATTAGAACTATGAATCAAACTACTCAAATGGACAAAATCAGGAATAAAATAAATGGCATGTTGGCTGGCAATAAAGAAGCACAGACATCAGTGGTGTGGGGACATATGAAAATAAACAGCAAAAGACCTGCCAGAAAATACTTTGATCTTACTGTCCAAGGGAAAAGACCAAGGGCAAGACTGAGGAAATGTGGGATATAGACAGTAAAATCAGACGTGGAGGAGAGAGGTCTCAGATGGGAAGATTTCCTGGAACAGATGTTTGAAGACAGGAGTGGATGGCGAGCACTTGTACACCACACCGCACTGGAGTTAGAAAATGATGTCATATTCAAGAAGGACGGTATCATACATTATGCTCATAGGCTGTCATACACAATTATCCACACAAATTAAAAAAAAAAAAAAAAAAAAAAAATTAGAACTGCTTTGTTTGTCACAAATATCTGCCATTCATTGCCAACCCTCCAAGTTGTAATTTTCATCTAGGGTCAAATTGGGAAGAGTAAGGAGTCTCTGCTTGGTCTCTGCCTTTTTTTTTTCAAGCAGTAAATGTAAATGGAGGTACCGGTATTGTATTTGTGTGAAAATTCAACATCTGATTTTTGATAAATTTTGATGTATCAGGACCACAAGATACCAAGAAGTGAGTTCTGCTACATAACTGTGGTTTAAGACACTGTGGGGGCTGGCTCCTTTCAGGGCATTTGGGCTACAGGCTTTGTCTAACGCATCATGTTACTCATCCTGTTTGAATCTGGATAAAAATTGCAAGTTGAGGGTTGGTTCCTGTCCTCAGTTTGATTGTCTTGATCCCCGTTATAATGGCTACTTACTGTTGTTATTGGATGACATTTTCCTACTATATATATAGTCATCGGCAGTTCTCGTTTTTGAGTTTACAGTTTTGCTGGCTAATAGCTTACTTCAATTCACAGCAGTTCGTGTTTAAACTTCCAGTAACTGTACAGGCCAAAGTAAGTCCACACATAGTGCAGCTTAGGGACAGGGGAGATCTTGGCTGGGTTTGGCGAAGTTTGCATCATTATATTTCTTCGTGTCTGCGGTGCTCTTGTTTGAAGGGTTGAACTGAGGCACAGACAGTTTACCACCAAAGTAAACGGTCCTTGGCAAGTGTTTGCCAGGTTTGAGGGTTTATTTCTGTCATGTTTAAGATTTGTTTCAGTTGGTCTTTGAAGAAGCATCTCAAGGGGTCACCCTGTTGTCTCGAACTGGAGCCAAGTTCACCACAGAGGATTAGCGCAAGTGCAGATATTTTGCTATTTGATGGACATGACAGGCAACATAAAACTCTGTTACAAAGAAACTGTAGGCTGTAGACTTTTTTGTTTACATAATGTTTGAAATCTATTACCATGAATTTCATCTTTATTCACACTTCCTTTTTCGAGTAGGATAACACATTTTAAAACAATGCAAAACATAATTTATCAAACATGGATTTCAAGGTTGAAAAGGGAATTGCACTCATAATTTCTGTGTTATTTATTTGCTGACTTTTGTGATAGCAAGGTTGCATAGGCGATGGCTTTTCACAGGGTGAGAGAAGGTGGCCATGATTTGAATCCTGGCCAATGCATGTGAGATTTTTCAAAGGAAAAGTTCAGAAGAAGTTACATCTTTATGAAGTTTTAAAATTAATTTTGAGTAGAATTTGGGTACATGTTTTAATAGTAAATATCCACTGTCGCTGCCTGCTGTCATTTCTTGATGGAAACAGTACTTTTGCATCCATCTCTTGGCACAGGCCAGAGTAAAGTGTAGCTTCCACCGAAGTCCCAGTCAACATCCATAGCTGTTACAATATGGAAGTTGCTGGGGTATGGGTAGTGCTGAGTAATGACATTCAGAGCATGACTAGTGCATCTGAGTGTTATGAAAGGTGCTGCTCATAGGGTCAGTCGTGCTGCAATAGTACTTTCTGACCCAGTGAGGAAAACAATGGCAAACTACCTCACTCCTCATCTTGCCTAGTACGCCTCATTTTGGTGCTGCCATTGGTTTTTGGGGTTTCCTTATAACCGCATAACCTTTGGTGGTGCTATTTGAGGATTCAACCATCCTCTGGGCTGATGACCTAACATACAGACAGATCCACTGTCGATACAGGGTTTGGCCTCATTAGTAAGGTAATAGAAAATGAGATGATAAAGGAAGCTAGGAAGTATCAGCTAGTCAATACTTTCGATATTTGCCTGTTTAAATGTTAATACACCGGGCGAGTTGGCCGTGCGCGTAGAGGCGCGCGGCTGTGAGCTTGCATCCGGGAGATAGTAGGTTCGAATCCCACTATCGGCAGCCCTGAAGATGGTTTTCCGTGGTTTCCCATTTTCACACCAGGCAAATGCTGGGGCTGTACCTTAATTAAGGCCACGGCCGCTTCCTTCCAACTCCTAGGCCTTTCCTATCCCATCGTCGCCATAAGACCTATCTGTGTCGGTGCGACGTAAAGCCCATAGCAAAAAAAAAAAAAATAATGTTAATACCGTTTGTAGGAATAAATATGACTAACTTCCTGCCCCAGATTCTAAGTTCATGGGATCGAATCTGTCAGCGGTAATTGAATTTTTTGAAGGGCAGAATGAAGTCCATTGACACTCCATATCATACATTACTTTGTAAACGATCTCTGGTGACATATTTGGTGTTTACCACCCAACGAGATTTCTGTAGACTAGAACAGAACATTGAAATTGACATGCAGATGCAAGAACATTGTAGCTGAGTCAATACAATTATTAATATTATTAATTGGTTAATTTCGCTGACACAGGGGCTGGGTGTATGTGTTGTCTTCATCACAACGCGCAGGTCGCCTATGGGCGTCAAATCAAAAGACCTGCATCTGGCCGAACTTGTCCTCGGACACTCCTGGCACTAAAAGCCATACACCATTCAATTTCATTATTATTATTATTATTATTATTATTATTATTATTATTATTATTATTATTATTATTATTATTAATTATTATTATTATTATTATTATTATGCTTTCTTATATTTATTTAAAAAAGATATGCATATGTGTCTCCAAATGTTAAACTTCATTGAGATATCAGGTTTATAGTTAAAAATATAGGATATTTATGCGTTATATTTTTAATGATAGGCGTTCTTTAAAAAATTAGCTTTTACTTACTGTAGTTAATATTCAGGTAAGAGAGAACTATTCATTCCTCTTTAGAAATTTCTCATAAATGTCCCACTAGTTATTTTCACCAACCACCATATAGATGGTATCACATGATAGAAATAGTCATATTGATGGTTGAAAGAAGTTGTCTCATATAGTACATTGCTGTGAACTTGCATTTGGGAAATGGTGGTTTTTGAACCCTACTGTTAGCAACCTGAAAGATGTTTTTCCTTGTCCATTGTCGACACAGGAACTTCACGTCCCTCAAAAGCCTACAGAGTGGGTAAGTGTATTGTCACACTAGACAAATACCAAAACTGTATCTCAAAGTGATGGCTGCTTCCATTCCAGTCTTAGCTCTTTCTCATGGCTTTTTTTTTTCCCAGTAAATCTATCGTTATTAGTGCAAGATTAAACCACTAGAAAAGAAAAAATAGAAGGTATTCGTAAGTGTGCTAATTCTTTGCCAGGTAAAAAGCTGAATCGGAAAACTCTTACCGTATTTGAGTATTGTTGCTTGTGTTCTTGTTTTGGATAATTGCCATTTTTAAATGCTTATTAGCTTCCTCTGTGGATCATTAGTAAAATGTTGGTCTCTGGATTTCCGTGCAGGTTCAAAGCTGGCAGAGATGGAGGATTTTTGAAGGGCAGGAGAAAATCCTTTCAGCCCTCTGTCATGCAATATCTGCATATAAAATGTCTGATAAAACATTTGGTGTTTACCTGATAAAATTAATTAAAACTTGGCTATTTGTCATCCAATAGTTTATCTACCACCTGGAATGGGAAAATTGACAGGTAGGCAGCTTTTATGGCATCAAAAAGGAATTGCTCGGGTATATGATTGTTGTTGTTGTTGTTTTTATTATATGTATATTCAAATTGTGAAGACTGTTACAAGTAATAGCCCTTTTTAGTGTGCTTTGTCTTTAACAAGGGCCTATCAGCATTGCTCTGGATATTTCTGCAGCCTGTAGGTTTATTGTACTAAATATTAGGTCTGTTGGCATTGCCAACTCATGTTTTGCAGCCTACACACTCAAAACACAGGCGACTGACAAACTTTTTTTTTTTCAAGTCAGTATTATAGAAATAAACAAATGAAGATTGTATCTAGGATTGTTCAGTTAGTAATGTATTGGCTACCTTGTGATGTGCATCATCTAGGATGTCGAAATTTGGTGGAGCGATTGCAGAGAAAATTGTGAAAACCTAGCCTTTGTGGTATAATGCAAGTGATTGTTTCTTGAAATTGTGTAATAAGATTGTAAGTTATGCATAGATGATCTCAAGGATATATTTTTTTTTGTTTTTTCTCTCTGTCAAGTACTGCCAGTCAACGAGATGAAACATTAGTTGGATACTATCGAGGTTTCTTTACAGCATGTTGCTATTTTTATTTTATCTATGTAAGCTGCCTTGGTAGATCAGATGTCCAACTCATGATCTTAAGTTTGCGAGTTAATCCTCACTTAGGTAGTTTTGAAGAGCAGGCAAGAATCCTAACATTCCTTGTGATAGTTGTTGGTATAAGATTTCTGGTGGTGCACTCTGCATTTTCCTGGCAAAATTAACTCTGCTTTAGGAGCAGCCTGGTAGAGTTTATCTACTAGATGACAAGTGCAGTTTGGTATGCAGGCATCTGAAATGGTACCACCTCATTCTACAGCCTGGTAACTAAGGCCATACAGTCATCATCGTCAATATACCCTTTTACAATGACACAGTTATTAATACAAATATATTTGTGATGTTTTTGGAGTTATACATGTTTTCCTTACATAAGGTGGCAAACACATTTTTTCCTGACTATTTTTGTTAATTGTGTGTTTATTTTACAGATACCAATACATCATGGGATTTCCAGGAACAGCACATGTCAGTTTTGATTACTGGTAAAGATTATGGAAATATTACTAGTGAAAATGTACGTGAAAAGCACCCGAGGAATTTGAGCCATTTTGACGACATCACTAGTCATCAGAATAATGTATCTTTTCAAGGACGTATTAGTTATCAAGGGGTTGTAAATGCTCCTGATTTATTGGAAGAAAGATTTGTGTGTTTAACTTGCGGTAAATCCTACAGATATAGACAAGGACTATCTGCGCACAGAAAATTTGAGTGTGGAATTGAGCCTCAGTTTCATTGCCAGTACTGCCCAAAGAGAACTGCTCGTAAATTTGGTTTATTACGCCACATGAAGAAAGTTCATGGAATCCCTTAAATATATCAGCGAAATATATATAGTTGGTATTATATTATTCGGATAAAATTAATTTTACTCATATAGGCAATACACTGCCTGCATATGTCATTCTTTGATATGCCTTTGAAATGTTACTGTAAATTGAATAGATTGTGGAAGTTTTCGGTCAGTTGTGTGAATCTTGTGGATTTGGTAGGGGATACAAAACTAGTCTTTAGATGATGGCATTTAACGTGCTCGTCAAGTGTGTCTTAGGTGATATTTGCTTGAGGTCTTTGTTCTGACTAGTGAATTTTGAGCCAAAATAAAATCAGATGTTATAAAATAAGCTTTTGCCTTTCTTATTATGTTTACAGTTCCTTTGATTTGTATCAGTTGAAAAGGTAAAAAGAATACAGGTGACCAAATCTTTAACTAAGTTACTGATGTCATAAAGGAGAAGAAATCCATGAATTCTGATGATAATCTGCATGAAATAATATTTGGAAATCTTTGTTCCAAATATTTCAGGTAGTTTTGTCATCACAGCAAAGTGTGTTGGTGTGAGCATTAGGAGTTTAAAAAAATTATTCTTTCCTTGGTAATTTGCTTCTGTTGTATCTCACTTTACAAATTGTACTTCATCTAAGAATCAACAAATGAAATTTATTTCAGGGTTGGTGTTGATTAACAGGCTAACTAATTTATTGTGTACTCAAATGCTCAAATATATATATTTTTTTTCTTTTCCGAGTATTGATATCCATCTTCTTTTCCCCTTTGGAAAAAGGTAAAATTTGAAAGGAAAAGGAGAAGTGAGCTCATGTGTACTGCATGTGTTTTTTCCAATTTAAGCAACACTTTTCTAACATGGCAGGTGAAAGAAATATTTTATAAGTTATAAATACATACTAGCTTCAAACATTTTCTGGTATTTGTTAATTAACACAAACAAAATCACTACATTTATTTAGGCAACATTTGCTTCAAAATTGTTGCCTTCCACACACTTCTTCCTGTGCATGTAAAGTATGTTTGGAAGCATTGCTGGAAACCATTTTCCAAAACCACTCTCTGTACTCCTGTATTAGCAGTGATTTCTTCAGTGCTCGTAAATATTGACTCCTTCAAATGACCTTTTAGGTACAGAAAGGTGGTGACTCATCCGGGTAGTACAGAGGATTGGAGGATGTTCCAAAGCTGTCTCATTCAACCTTGCAAGGTCGTTTTTTAATATCTTTTTTCTTTCTTTTACCCCGACTGACTTACGTGCAACTGCATTGCTTTGAAAAAGAAACGAGCCGCTTTCTATCCATTTTTTAGGTCATTTCCTTCTCTGTGCATCCCTGAGATTTTCTTTCATTGCTACTTCACCATGAACATCTTCAAGTATTTGTAAAGTCTTTGAAAGAGATTTGTGTAACTAAATACATAATTTGATATTTGTATGTTTGCTCTTCCTCTTCTACTTGCTGGCATCATATTGGGGAGACAACATAAAGTCCTTGCATATGCAGATGATATTGTTCTTATTGGCCGCAATGAATTAGAAATTAGGCAGTTGTTTGTGGAACTAGATGAAATGGCAGCAAAAATTGGCTTACGGGTAAATGATAAAAAGACACATTACATGGTTGTAGCCGAGGAGGTTGACAGATTGCCTTAAAAGATTGGGAAATATATGTTTAAAAGATTAGAGGAGTTTAAATTCTGAGCAAAACAGAAGGCAACAGGAACACCAAGCTAGAATTAAGAATGCAAATAAGGCATTTTACTCTGAGCCCTATATTAGGCTCAAAGTTTTTAACAAGGAATGCAAAAATAATTATCTACAATACAATCATTCGACCAGTACTTCTGTATGGTTCCGAGACATGGAGTATAACCAAGAAAGAGCAGCAGCAGTTGCAAGTCTTTGAGAATAAAGTTTATAGAAAAATATTTGGCCCATGGTTCGATCCTGTCTCTCAATGTTGGCAGAAAAGATCCAATTATGAGAGTTGCACACTCTCTCAACAACACACTATAATTGGTGTGATAGAATCCAACAGACTGCGCTGGGCTGGACATGTACTAAGGATGCAGGATAACAGAGTACCAGTAGATCTATACAAGTGATCTCTTAATGGGAAAAGACTTTCGGGAAGACCCCAAAGCACCTGGAAGAAGAAGATCAACAAGGTATGCCGGATCCTCCAAATTGATAACTGGAAAGAGTAGGCGCAAGATGGAAAAGAATGGAAGAGGTTTGTGAGATCGGCATAGGAATTTCACGTCCCTCAGAAGCCTATGGAGCAAGTGAGTGAGTGCTCTTCAGCCATATTATCAGATGCGATGAACACACAAAACAGGCAGTTGCCATAGAAAGACAACAATGGCCATTAACATGAAATTAGTGCAGAAGTAAAATGAGAATGCTACCAACGACTAATGCAAAAGTATTCCACTTAGCATTCTTCTTCTTCTTCTTCTTCTTCTTCTACTACTACTTTTGTTTTGGCCAACTATGGACCACATTTATTTTTAATTCAGCTTCATATATTTCTGGGCTTAGATCCTTGTCCAGTACTCCTTCATCCTTTCACTCTGCAATCTCGTCTCTTTTGTACACAGTGCTTGGGTATGGGATCTAACGTCTTGAAAACTCTTGGTGGTCTTGATCCTCGACTTATCAGGTTCTTATTGGGTTCAAACATTCAGTTGCGTATAAAGTCTCAGGGTGCCATTATTCATTTCAGTAAAAAATATTTATTCTGGGAACTCTTTGAGTATAGTTATAGTGAAAGTGATTTTGTCACTCTGTCGCAATACATCTGTAAATGTTAACATTCTCCTGTGAAAGTTGAAAATACTGTTGAATTTGGAGTAATTTGCTCATTCGCACACATACCAACACTATGTGATAGTGCTCACATGGGTGATGTTCAGATGAAGCCATTCCTTAACCCACCATTGTGGATATTGATTGTGCTATTGATTTTCACCAGTGAAAATTGAACATTATAAATTTTGAATATTTTGATAATTAGGTGCCAGCTCTGTGAGGGAAAAAAACAAAACAAAACAAAAAACCACCGATGAGTGTTAACATTCACAATCTTCAGACTTCCACTGTAACATACTTATGTTCCTGAAACTTTTTGATAGATTGCTTTAAATATTGGTGCAATACAATGCAGTCACAACCAAAGAGAATTCAAAGGGTATTACAAATTTGTATAAATATGTGCAATATATACATTGGCAATCCATTTCGAACTGTTGCTGTTCAAATGATGTTTGCTCAGCTCCACAAATGATGTTTGCTCAGCTCCACAACCACACATCCCATTCTCAGCATGGTATCCCCACATCTGAAGATTGCTGTTGCACCTCGTAGCATATGAGTGTACCGGGCGAGTTTGGCCGTGCGGTTAGGAGCGTGCAGCTGTGAGCTCGCATCCAGGAGATAGTGGGTTAGAACACCACTGTCGGCAGCCCATTTTCACACCATGCAAATGCTGGGACTGTACCTTAATTAGGGTCACAGCCACTTCCCATTCCTGTCCCATTGTTGCCATAAGACCTATCTGTGTCGGTGCGACGTAAAGCAATTAGCAAAAAAATAGTATGAGTGTAACCTAATATTAGTACAATGATAGTGTATTATGAAGTATGCTCAGAGGTTCAAGTTCTCAATAACTAGGTCAAGCTTTTTAACATGACGCTGGTTATAGAAATGTTAACCCACAGGGAACTTTATACAAAATGCTTCAGATACATACAGCTCAGTAAATTAGGTGGCCTGAAGTAGCAGCTGCTTTGGAGAAAGATTTCTCCCTTAACTTCCGATGTGTTGACAGCCTCTCTGCTTTATCTGTGCAGTGAGATGATTAGTAGAGTTTGGTTAAAGCATGATATCATTTTATTTACAAAGTATGTTCAGAATTGCTTCCCTCTTGTTCCACACAAAGCACTATATGCCTCTCATCCGTGATCATATTAAGGGTGTGACACTTCACTTGCTGTCTGATCTTTCCCTCAAGGTTACATTAACAGCATATTCACAAACTCATAGTAACTATATTTCCCCTGCTCTATTCAATAACAAACAATATGTTTACTAATGCTCTATTGTGAGCAAGTTGTAACACTGACAAATACCCCTCCTCTTGTGCACTATGCTTTAACCCTCGTCTAAGAAAGACTTGTTTGCTTGTAATATGAACCTATAGCATTCACCTTCTGTAAGAGTAGACCATCTTGCTCCACAGATAAAGATAGGCTGCCAATACCTCTGAAATTTAGATTTAAGATCTACTTCTCCGAGGTACTTGTTACTTTAGGGTACCAAGTTACTGGGGCTGTAATGTATGCAAAGCACATGGTACAGTGAACTATAAATATGTAGCATGTTTATTTTATTATTCTATTTTGCAGTGTTAATATTTGGAAAAAATTGTGGTACAACATTTCTTTGATCAATTATTCTTACTTCTAAACTATTAAATCATATCCAGCATAATATCAGCGTACTAGCAAGATACCCGTGCTTCGCTATGGTGTTATACTGAAATTTATAATTGAATGCTTAACATTTTATATATAATCCACCAAAATTCGCGATCTGACTCGTTTTTTGAGACAATCCGCAAAAATTTGCGGTTTAACTCATTTTTTTGAGAGATTACAGCGAAGTTCCTCCCATTTTTCAATCTTTCTTTCCAGCAATCGATTTTGTACTTCCCTGGCTAGGTCCAGGTATTCCGCCTGGTCAGTTGGGTCCCTAAATCTATGCCATCTTTTCTTATAAGCCTTTTTAATATGGATGAAATCCTTGGAGATCCGGCGTGGTGTCATTTCGGGTGCCTTGGTGGTACTGAACCCGCGACCGGACTGCATTCGTAGTCATTACCCGGCCAGGGCCCGTTTCCAGTGCGGTCCGCACATTTTGATGATGGTCCAGAGTATTATTATTATTATTATTATTATTATTATTATTAGGATGGGTGATAATAGTTGAATTTAGATTATTATTATTATTACTATTATTGATGTTATTATTATTATTATTATTATTGATGTTCTGGACCCCGCAGCAAGATGCAAGACCGCTACTTGGCGGTAAATTACATCTGCTGGCGTTGTCATTGCTGACAATGTGACCAGCACCATTGTCGCGCGTAGGCAAGTGCACAGGATTTCTTTTGATACGAATGATGTACTTCCATGCATTATTGACCTTATTATAGAGGTGAACAATTGCAAGGTCAATATCATTCCTATTGTTTATTTCAAATGTGTTTAAATTTTTATTTATATGCCAGGAGAATCTACTGTAATCTAACTTTAATTTCTCCAAAGGAAAAGATGGCTCTTGAAAACGAACCTAGGAAAGATTAAAAATGATTGCTTTATGATCAGAATCAAGTAAATTATGAACAGTAAAATCAATTGGTTTCAGATCCTTTTTTACCCCACCGCCGTTAAGTTGATTTACCCACGCCCCCAAAAAAGGCGTGTTTCCTTATGTTTAAAGGAGATTCCAAATACCAATGTTCATATCTGTTACCTTCAGTTTTGAGCTGTAAGTATCCCCCCCAAAAAATTCACTTTTTTCACTTCCTTTCGCACTCCCTCCCCCCCTCCCTCCGCTAAGTGAATTTTCCCGGGGAGGGGGGGGGAAACTTGTTTCTTTATTCTTAAAGGATCTTCTAAATACCAATTATCACGACTGTAACATCTTTAGTTTTTGTGATAATAGTATCTTCATACAAATAATTCAGCTAATTTTTCCATTCTCTCCCCCTCCTTTAAGTGGATTTCAAAAAAAAAAAAAAAAAAAAACACGTTTCATTATTTTTAAAGGAGATTCCAAATACCAATTTTCATGTCTGTAACATCTTCAGTTTTTGAGATATCGGTATCCTAATAAAAAGAATTCA